>NW_027590244.1:2500-302500 GCF_964213995.1 Mustelus asterias
GTACCTAACCCCTTGCTGTATCTGTCCTGGGAGTGTTTGATGGGCATGATGTGGAGATGCCGGCGTTGGACTGGGGTAAGCACAGTAAGAAGTCTCACAACACCATGTTAAAGTCTTTAACCTGGTGTTGTGAGACTTCTTACAGTGTTTGATGGGGACAGGACTTAGGGGACATTGGATTTTAGACAATGTTTAGGGTTTTAGACTTTTCGGAGTGAAATTCAGGAACACTTTGCCACACCAGGTGTGATATTAGTTTGGAACTACCTTCTATAATTCACAGTTGATGCTCAGTCGCTTATTAATGTTCAAACCTGAAGTTGATAGATGATATTTTACACACAGGAGAAGCAATTTAAAATCAATGGGTCAATGTTAAAATAGTTGCAGGAACAGAGAGACCTGGGCTTTCAGTTCATTTTTACATCTTAAAGATTCAACCTGGGGCTCAGAATCTGTCAGTTGAATCTACTTTTCCTGTCCCGAAAACGTGTCAACAATTGTGTTGGGGAATGTGACAAAAGGTGACATTCCTGCATCCTGCACAGTGGGGTTGGGAGGTTGTTTGAAAGGAGATTCAGAAAGTGTCAATTAGATTGTGTCTCTTTGCAGAAGTTGAGTATTTCACAGGAGATGCCTTGAGATAAAGGAACGTTTTACCAATGTCTGCGTAACTTTCAAAGTCTCCAGACGCATGAAGGGGGCAGAGATTTTGTAATATTCAGAGCAGGAGATGGGGGACAATCACAGAATTGAAGATGTGAGGCCATCTCTTGTTTCTGAATGTCAATCTGTAGCTTTTAAACTTTAGTCCTGGGCTAATCATTCCAAGTTTGCAATCCCACACTTTGCTGTTGTGACTTTTGAGTTGTAAATTTTCTGAAATTGATTCTGTAATAAAAATCCCTGCAGGATGCAATGATTCCCATTCTGTCTGCTGCTGCCAAGCCCCAGTTTGTGTCTCAGTTTCACTATTTATCAACCATTCCTACACTGCAGAATGAGGCCATTCAGCCCAACAAGCCTGCCCCAACAATAATCCCACCCACGCCCAAATCCCCCTGACACTAAGGGGCAATTTAGCAAACGTGCAAACTCCACACAGACAGTCACTCGAGGCGGGGAATCGAACCCAGATCCCTGGCGCTGTGAGTCAGCAGTGCTAACCACTGTGCCACCGTGTCGCCCGGTGATGAGACAGAACATTTGCCAAAGTGCACAGAAATAGGCAGCATTGTCAGCATTTTAGCTGGAAGCTTCAAATGACAAAGTGATCTTAATAGTAGAGTCACAGAATCCCTGCAGTGCAGAAGGAGACCATTCAGCCCATCGAGTCTGTACTGACTCTCTGACACAGTATCTTACCAAGGCCCTTGACCCAGCCCTATCCCCGTAACCCCACACATTTACCTGAATCCACCGAACCAACACAGCTTTGGACAGGAAACGGCAATTTACTGTGTCCAATCCACAAATTTGGAAAATACTGGGATGGATTGAGAAATGGTTTCCGGGCAGAAAACAGAGCTCAGATACAAATGGGTCCTTTGGCCCAACTTTTCCCTGCCACCCAGTTTTTACCATAAAGCTCGTATCAAATGCCTTGCGTTTGGCCCAAATCCCTCCATACCAATCTTACCAGAATAACTGTCTAAATGCTTTTTAAAATATAAAATTGTGTCCGCTTCTACTACGACCTCTGGCAGCTTGTTCCAATCCCTCACCACCCTATGTGTGAAAAGAATTGCCCTCTGGACCCTCTCCCCTCTCACCTTAAACCTGTGTCTTCTAGTTTTAGACTCCCCTCCCTTTTGGAAAAGATGTTGACGAGCTTCTCAAAGAACAAAGAGAATTACAGCACAGGAACAGTCCCTTCGGCCCTCCAAGCCTGCACCAACCATGCTGCCCGACTGAACTAAAACCCCCTACCCTTCCGGGGACCATATCCCTCTATTCCCATCCTATTCATGTATTTGTCCAGACGTTCCGTAAAACTCACTATCGTATCTGCTTCCACTACCTCCCCCGGCAGCGAGTTCCAGGCACCCACCACCCTCTGTGTAAAAAAACTTGCCTTGTACATCTCCTTTAAACCTTGCCCCTCACACCTTAAACCTATGCCCCCTAGATTTTGAATCTTCCACCCTGGTAAAAAGCTTCTGACTATCCACTCTGTCCATGCCCCTCATAATCTTGTAGAATTCTATCAGGTCGCCCCTCAACCTCCGTCGTTCCAGTGAGAACAAACCAAGTTTCTCCAATCTCTCCTCAGAGCTAATGCCCTCCATACCAGGCAACATCCTGGTAAATCTTTTCTGAACCCTCTCCAAATTCTCCACATCTTTCTGGTCGTGTGTCGATCAGAATTGAACACTATATTCCAAGTGCGGCCTAACTAAGGTTCTATAAAGCTGCTGTATCCATGCCCTCATTATTTTAGAGACCTCTAGAAGAACACCACTAAGCCAACTCAAGGGAAAAAAGGTCCCAGAGTATCCAGCCTCTCATTATAACACAAACCATCAGGACCCCATAGCATCCCAGTAATTCTTTTCTGCACACTTTCTCGCTTAATAATCTCCTTTTTATAAGGGTGACCAGAACTATACACAGCATTCCAAGTGTGGTCTCACCAATGTCTTGTACAACTCCAACAAGACGTCCCAACACCTCTATTCCATGTTCTGACCAATGAAACCCAGCATGTGGAATGCCTTCTTCACCACCCTATCCACCTGTGACTCCACTTTCATGGAGCTATCAATCTGTACCCCGAGATCCCTTTGTTCTGTAACTCTCACCAACACCCTACCATTAACTGAGTAAGTCCTGTGTTGGTTCGATCCACCAAAATGTATCAGCTTGCATTTATCTAAATTAAACTCCATCTGCCATTCAACAACCCACTGGCCCAATTGATCAAGATCCCATTGCAACCCGAGATAACCTTCTTCACTGTCCACTATGCCACAAATCTTGGTGTCAACTGCAAACTTACAAACCATGCCTCCTAAATTCTCATCCAAATCATTAATATAAATGACAAATAACAGTGGACCCAGCACCGATCCCTGAGGCACCCCGCTGGTCACAGGCCCCCAGTTTGACCAAAAAAACAACCCTCTACAACCACCCTCTGTCTTCTGTCATCAAGCCTATTTTATATCCATTTGGCTACCTCACCCTGGATCCCGTGAGATTTAACCAAATCCTGTCTGCTTTTGTTTTTAAATGTTTACATTTTTAAACACTGAAACCTCTTGCCCTTGTTGGGAATATCAGTGCGGTTTGAGAAAAGCAAACACTGATCCCACACTCAACACCCCCCAACACAGGACTGAGCAGAGAGTGTGAAATGTGACTGGTGTGAGTGTGGATTGTCTTTTAAAAGTGGGTAAGAAACACTCCTCCATTTTCAAATCTTTACCTTGCTTATGTAGCGTCTCGGACTCCCCTGTCACTCACTATCCATCTGAATTAATCTCTATTCCTCACTGTCTAACTGTTACTCTCTGCATTGCTCCCTCTCCCTATCTCTCTGTTACTCTCCATCGCTCCATCTCTCTCTCTTCCTCTCTCTCTCTATCCCTCTCATCCACCATGTTGTTTATCGTTAAGGGGTCTAATCACGGAGAATTCAAACACTCTTTCTGTTTCTGTCTTGGCAGAATTAGCAACATGAGTGGATATTTCAAGACTGGATTCACACAATACAGACAGAACGCTGGTGAGCTCAGTACACGTGGTACCTGAATGTTACAATAAGATAGAATCTGTATTCAGACAACTGTCACCCCACAGGGTCCAAACTTCACCGTGTTAATTTGATTTGATTTGATTGATTTGTATTGGGATGCAGTGAAAAGTATTGTTTCTTGTGCGCTATACAGACAAAACATTCCGTACATAGAGTACACAGGGAGAAGGAGAGGAAAGGGTGTAGAATATAGTGTTGCAGTTACCGATAGGGTGTGGAGAAAGATCAGCTCACACACACACACTCTCTCTTACACACTCTTAGACACACACATAATCTCATGCACACACACGCTCTCTCTCTCTCACACACACACGCCCTCTCTCTCTCTCACACACACTCTCTCACACTCTCCGACGCACACATACTATCTCACACACACACACTCTCTCTCTCTCTCTCACACACACACACACACACACACTCTCTCTCACACACACTCTCTCTCTCTCTCTCACACACACAATGTAGAGGGAGATATACGCTGTATCTCACCCGATGCTGTACCTGTCCTGGGTGTGATTGATGTGTCGGCAGCTTTTCCCTGTATCTATCCCCATGCTGTGTCTGTCATTGGAATATTTGATCGTCATGATGTGGAGATTTGATAGTTATTTGATAGTGACAGTGCAGAGGGAGCTTTATCTGTATCTAACCCCGTGCTGTACCTGTCCTGTGTGTGTTTCATGGGGACAGTGTAGAGGGAGCTTTACTCTGGATCTAACCCCGTGCTGTACCTGTCCTGGGAGTGTTTGATGGGGACAGTGTAGAGGGAGCTTTACTCTATATCTAACGCCGTGCTGTATCTGTTCTGGGACGGTTTTGATGGGGAGAGTGTACAGTGAGCTTTAATCTGTATCTAACCCCGTGCTGTACCTGTCCTGGGAGTGTTTGATGGGGACAGTGTAGAGGGAGCTTTACTCTATGTCTAACCCCGTGCTGTACCTGTCCTGGGAGTGTTTGATGGGGACAGTGTAGAGGGAGCTTTACTCTATATCTAACCCCGTGCTGTATCTGTTCTGGGACGGTTTTGATGGGGACAGTGTACAGTGAGCTTTAATCTGTATCTAACCCCGTGCTGTACCTGTCCTGGGAGTGTTTCATGGGGACAGTGTGGAGGGAGCTTTACTCTGTATCGAACTCTGTGCTGTACCTTTCCTGGGAGTGTTTGATGGGAACAGTGTCGAGGGAGCTTTACTTTGCATCTAATCCCGTGTTTCAGTTACTGATAGACTGTAGAGGAAGATCAGGTCACACACAAGCTCTCCTTCCACACTCTCAGACACACACACACACATGCTCTCTCTGTCTCACACACACACATACACTATCTCTTACGCACTCTCTCACTCACACACATGCTCTTTCTCTCTGTCACACACACTTTCTCTCTCACACACATTATCTCACACACACTTTCACGCTCACACACTCTCACCCATGCATTATCTCCAACTGACACTCTCACACACATGCACTCAGTCTCTCACACACAAATAAACTCACTCTCTCACACACACACACTCTCTCTCACACACACACTCTCTGTCTCGCACACACTCTCTCTCACACACACACTCTCTCACACACTCACTCTCTCTCTCACATATACACTCTCTCTCAAACATATACTCTCTCACGCACACACTCTCTCACGCACACACTCTGTCTCTCACACAGTCTCTCTCTCTCTCACACACACACTCTCTCTCACGCACACGCTCTCTCTCTCGGACACACTCTCTCTCGCACACACTCTCTCTCGCACACACTCTCTCTCACACGCACACTCTCTCTCACACACACACTCTCTCTCACACACACTCTCTCTCTCGCACACACTCTCTCTCTCACACACACTCTCTCTCTCACACACACTCTCTCTTTCTCACACACACTCTCTCACACACTCTCTCTCACACACACACTCTCTCTCTCACACACACACACACTCTCTCTCTCTCACACACACACTCTCTCTCTCACACACACAATGATGGGCAAAATGTAGAGGAAGATTTGAGCTGTATCTAACCCCGTGCTGTACCTGCCCTGGGTGTGTTTGATGTGCACAATGTGGAGGCAGCTTTTCCTTTAATCTAGCACCATGCTGTGTCTGTCATTGGATTATATGATGGGGACAGTGTATAGGGAGCTTTACTCTGTATCTAAACCCGTGCTGTACCTGTCCTGGGAGTGTTTGATGGGGACAGTGTATAGGGAGCTTCACTCTGTATCTAAACCCGTGCTGTACCTGTCCTGGCAGTGTTTGATGGGGATAGTGTAGAGGGAGCTTTACTCTGTATCTAACCCTGTGCTGTATATGTCCTCGGAGTGTTAGATGAGGACAGTGAAGTGGGAGCTTTACTCTGTACCTAACCACTTGCTGTATCTGTGCTGGGCGAGTTTGATGGGGACAGTGCAGAGGGAGATTTAATCTGTATCTAACCCCGTGCTGTACCTGTCCTGGGAGTGTTTGATGGGGACAGTGTCGAGGGAGATTTAATCTGTATCTCACCCCGTGCTGTGTCTGTTCCGGGAGTGTTTGATGGGGACAGTGTTCAGGTAGATTTACTCTGTATCTAACCCCATGCTGTACCTGTCCTGGGAGTGTTTGATGGGGACAGTGTCGAGGGAGCTTTACTCTACATCTAACCACTTGCTGTATCTGTCATGGGAGTGTTTCATGGGGACAGTGAAGAGGGAGATTTACTCTGTATCTAACCCCGTGCTGTACCTGTCCTTGGTTTGTCTGATGGGGATATTGTAGAGGGAGCTTTACTCCATATCTAACCCCCTGCTGTATCTGTCCTTGGAGTGTTTGATGGGGATAGTGCAGAGGGAGCTTTACTCTGTATCTAACCCATGCTGTCCCTGCCCTGGGAGTGTTTGATGGGGACAGTGTCGAGGGTGCTTTACTCTGTATCTAAACCCGTGCTGTACCTGTCCTTGGTTTGTTTGATGGGGACAGTGTAGAGGGAGCTTTACTCTGTATCTAACCCTGTGCTGTACCTGTCCTGGGAGTGTTTGATGGAGACAGTGTAGAGGGAGCTTTAATCTGTATCTAACCCCGTGCTGGACCTGTCCTGGGAGTATTTGATGGGGACAGTGTAGAGGGAGCTTTACTCTGTATCTAACCCCGTGCTGTAACTGTTCTGGGAGTGTTTGTTGGGAACAGTGCAGAGGGAGATTTACCCTGGATCTAACCCCGTGTTGTATCTGTTCTGGGAGTGTTTGATGGTGACAGTGCAGAGGGAGATTTACTCTGTATCGAACCCCGTGCTGTATCTGTCCTTGGTTTGTTTGATGGGGACAGTATCGAGGGAGATTTACTCTGTATCTAAACCCGTGTGTACCTGTCCTGGGCAAGTTTGTTGGGGACAGTGCAGAGGGAGCTTTACTCTGTATCTAACCCTGTGCTGTATCTGTCCTTGGTTTGTTTGATGGGGACAGTGTCGAGGGAGTTTTACTCTATATTTAACCCCAGGCTGTATCTGTTCTGGGACTGTTTGATGGGGACAGTGTACAGTGAGCTTTAATCTGTATCTGACCCTGTGCTGTACCTGTCCTGGGAGTGTTTGATGGGGACAGTGTAGAGGGAGCTTTACTCTGTATCTAACCCCGTGCTGTATCTGTCCTGGGTGTGTTGGATGGGGACAGTGTAGGGGGAGCTTTACTCTGTATCAAACTCTGTGCTGTGTCTGTCCTGGGAGTGTTTGATGGGAACAGTGTAGAGAGAGCTTTACTCTGTATCGAACTCTGTACCGTACCTGTACCTTTCCTGGGAGTGTTTGATGGGAACAGTGTCGAGGGAGCTTTACTTTGCATCTAATCCCGTGTTTCAGTTACTGATAGACTGTAGAGGAAGATCAGGTCACACACACGCTCTCCTTACACACTCTCAGATACACACACACACACACACACACACATGCTCTCTCTGTCTCTCACACACACACATGCTCTCTCTGTCTCTCACACACACATACACTATCTCTTACGCACTCTCTCACTCACACACATGCTCTTTCTCTCTGTCACACACACTTTCTCTCTCACACACTTTCTCTCTGTCACACACTTTCACGCTCACACACTCTCACCCATGCACTCTCTCTCACTGACACACTCTCACACACATGCACACAGTCTCTCACTCACATACACTCACTCTCACACACATACACTCTATCTCAAACATATACTCTCACTCACACACACACTCTCTCTCTCACACACACACTCTCACTCACACACACACTCTCACTCACACACACACTCTCACTCACACACACACTCTCTCTCACACACACACTCTCACTCACACACACACTCTCTCTCACACACACACTCTCACTCACACACACACTCTCACTCACACACACACTCTCACACACACACACTCTCTCTCACACACACACTCTCACTCACACACACACTCTCACTCACACACACACTCTCACACACACACACTCTTTCTCTCGCACACACTCTCTCTCTCTCACACAGACAGACTCTCTCTCACGCACACGCTCTCACACACACACACACACACTCTCTCACACACACACACTCTCTCACACACGCCCTCTCTCTCACTCTCTCTCACACACACGGTCTCTCTCACTCACACACACTCTGTCTCTCACACACTCTCTCACACACACACACACTCTCTCACACACACACTCGCTCTCTCTCACACACAGACTCTCTCTCACACACACACACACTCTCTCTCACACACAGTCTCTCTCACACACACACCTCTCTCTCTCACACAGACACTCTCTCTCACACACACTCTCTCTCACACACACACTCTCTCTCACACACACACTCTCTCTCACACACACACACACTCTCTCTCTCTCACACACACAACGATGGGCAAAATGTAGAGGAAGATTTGAGCTGTATATAACCCCGTGCTGTACCTGTCCTGGGTGTGTTTGATGTGCACAATGTGGAGGCAGCTTTTCCTTTAATCTAGCACCATGCTGTGTCTGTCATTGGATTATATGATGGGCACAGTGTATAGGTAGCTTCACTCTGTATCTAAACCCGTGCTGTACCTGTCCTGGGAGTGTTTGATGGGGATAGTGTAGAGGGAACTTTACTCTGTATCTAACCCTGTGCTGTATATGTCCTGGGAGTGTTAGATGAGGACAGTGAAGTGGGAGCTTTACTCTGTATCTAACCCCGTGCTGTATCTGTGGTGGGAGTGTTTGATGGGGACAGTGTCGAGGGAGCTTTACTCTGTATCTAACTCCGTGCTGTACCTGTCCTGGGAGTGTTTGATGGGGACAGTGTCGAGGGAGCTTTACTCTGTATCTAACCCCGTGCTGTATCTGTTGTGGGAGTGTTTGATGGGGACAGTGTCGAGGGAGCTTTACTCTGTATCTAACCCCGTGCTGTACCTGTGCTGGGTGAGTTTGATGGGGACAGTGTAGAGGGAGATTTAATCTGTATCTAACCCCGTGCTGTACCTGTCCTGGGAGTGTTTGAAGAGGACAGCGTCGAGGGAGATTTAATCTGTATCTCACCCCGTGCTGTAACTGTCCTGGGAGTGTTTGATGGGGACAGTGTCGAGGGAGATTTAATCTGTATCTCACCCCGTGCTGTGTCTGTTCCGGGAGTGTTTGATGGGGACAGTGTTCAGGTAGATTTACTCTGTATCTAACCCCATGCTGTACCTGTCCTGGGAGTGTTTGATGGGGACAGTGTCGAGGGAGCTTTACTCTACATCTAACCACTTGCTGTATCTGTCATGGGAGTGTTTCATGGGGACAGTGTAGAGGGAGCTTTACTCTGTATCTAACCCCCTGCTGTATCTGTCCTTGGAGTGTTTGATGGGGATCGTGCAGAGGGAGCTTTACTCTGTATCTAACCCATGCTGTCCCTGCCCTGGGAGTGTTTGATGGGGACAGTGTCGAGGGAGCTTTACTCTGTATCTAAACCCGTGCTGTACCTGTCCTTGGTTTGTTTGATGGGGACAGTGTAGAGGGAGCTTTACTCTGTATCTAACCCCGTGCTGCACCTGTCCTGGGAGTGTTTGATGGGGACAGTGTAGAGGGAGCTTTACTCGATGTCTAACCCCGTGCTGTATCTGTTCTGGGACTGTTTGATGGGGACAGTGTACAGTGAGCTTTAATCTGTATCTAACCCCGTGCTGGACCTGTCCTGGGAGTATTGATGGGGACAGTGTAGCGAGAGCTTTACTCTGTATCTAACCCCGTGCTGTACCTGTCCTGGGAGTGTTTGATGGGGACAGTGTAGAGGGAGCTTTACTCTGCATCTAACCCCGTGCTGTAACTGTTCTGGGAGTGTTTGTTGGGAACAGTGCAGAGGGAGATTTACTCTGGATCTAACCCCGTGTTGTATCTGTCCTGGGAGTGTTTGTTGGGGACAGTGCAGAGGGAGATTTACTCTGTATCTAACCCCGTGCTGTATCTGTCCTTGGTTTGTTTGATGGGGACAGTGTCGAGGGAGCTTTACTCTATATCTCACCCCGTGCTGTATCTGTACTGGGACTGTTTTGATGGGGACAGTGTACAGTGAGCTTTAATCTGTATCTAACCCTGTGCTGTACCTGTCCTGGGAGTGTTTGATGGGGACAGTGTAGAGGGAGCTTTACTCTGTATCTAACCCCGTGCTGTATCTGTCCTGGGTGTGTTGGATGGGGACAGTGCAGAGGAAGCTTTACTCTGTATCAAACTCTGTGCTGTGTCTGTCCTGGGAGTGTTTGATGGGAACAGTGTAGAGAGAGCTTTACTCTGTATCGAACTCTGTGCTGTACCTGTACCTTTCCTGGGAGTGTTTGATGGGGACAGTGTCGAGGGAGATTTAATCTGTATCTCACCCCGTGCTGTGTCTGTTCCGGGAGTGTTTGATGGGGACAGTGTTCAGGTAGATTTACTCTGTATCTAACCCCATGCTGTACCTGTCCTGGGAGTGTTTGATGGGGACAGTGTCGAGGGAGCTTTACTCTACATCTAACCACTTGCTGTATCTGTCATGGGAGTGTTTCATGGGGACAGTGAAGAGGGAGATTTACTCTGTATCTAACCCCGTGCTGTACCTGTCCTTGGTTTGTCTGATGGGGATATTGTAGAGGGAGCTTTACTCCATATCTAACCCCCTGCTGTATCTGTCCTTGGAGTGTTTGATGGGGATAGTGCAGAGGGAGCTTTACTCTGTATCTAACCCATGCTGTCCCTGCCCTGGGAGTGTTTGATGGAGACAGTGTCGAGGGTGCTTTACTCTGTATCTAAACCCGTGCTGTACCTGTCCTTGGTTTGTTTGATGGGGACAGTGTAGAGGGAGCTTTACTCTGTATCTAACCCTGTGCTGTACCTGTCCTGGGAGTGTTTGATGGAGACAGTGTAGAGGGAGCTTTAATCTGTATCTAACCCCGTGCTGGACCTGTCCTGGGAGTATTTGATGGGGACAGTGTAGAGGGAGCTTTACTCTGTATCTAACCCCGTGCTGTAACTGTTCTGGGAGTGTTTGTTGGGAACAGTGCAGAGGGAGATTTACCCTGGATCTAACCCCGTGTTGTATCTGTCCTGGGAGTGTTTGATGGGGACAGTGCAGAGGGAGATTTACTCTGTATCGAACCCCGTGCTGTATCTGTCCTTGGTTTGTTTGATGGGGACAGTATCGAGGGAGATTTACTCTGTATCTAAACCCGTGTGTACCTGTCCTGGGCAAGTTTGTTGGGGACAGTGCAGAGGGAGCTTTACTCTGTATCTAACCCTGTGCTGTATCTGTCCTTGGTTTGTTTGATGGGGACAGTGTCGAGGGAGTTTTACTCTATATTTAACCCCAGGCTGTATCTGTTCTGGGACTGTTTGATGGGGACAGTGTACAGTGAGCTTTAATCTGTATCTAACCCTGTGCTGTACCTGTCCTGGGAGTGTTTGATGGGGACAGTGTAGAGGGAGCTTTACTCTGTATCTAACCCCGTGCTGTATCTGTCCTGGGTGTGTTGGATGGGGACAGTGTAGGGGGAGCTTTACTCTGTATCAAACTCTGTGCTGTGTCTGTCCTGGGAGTGTTTGATGGGAACAGTGTAGAGAGAGCTTTACTCTGTATCGAACTCTGTACCGTACCTGTACCTTTCCTGGGAGTGTTTGATGGGAACAGTGTCGAGGGAGCTTTACTTTGCATCTAATCCCGTGTTTCAGTTACTGATAGACTGTAGAGGAAGATCAGGTCACACACACGCTCTCCTTACACACTCTCAGATACACACACACACACACACACACACATGCTCTCTCTGTCTCTCACACACACACATGCTCTCTCTGTCTCTCACACACACATACACTATCTCTTACGCACTCTCTCACTCACACACATGCTCTTTCTCTCTGTCACACACACTTTCTCTCTCACACACTTTCTCTCTGTCACACACTTTCACGCTCACACACTCTCACCCATGCACTCTCTCTCACTGACACACTCTCACACACATGCACACAGTCTCTCACTCACATACACTCACTCTCACACACATACACTCTATCTCAAACATATACTCTCACTCACACACACACTCTCTCTCACACACACACTCTCACTCACACACACACTCTCACTCACACACACACTCTCACTCACACACACACTCTCTCTCACACACACACTCTCACTCACACACACACTCTCTCTCACACACACACTCTCACTCACACACACACTCTCACTCACACACACACTCTCACACACACACACTCTCTCTCACACACACACTCTCACTCACACACACACTCTCACACACACACTCTTTCTCTCGCACACACTCTCTCTCTCTCACACAGACAGACTCTCTCTCACGCACACGCTCTCACACACACACACACACTCTCTCACACACACACACTCTCTCACACACGCCCTCTCTCTCACTCTCTCTCACACACACGGTCTCTCTCACTCACACACACTCTGTCTCTCACACACTCTCTCACACACACACACACTCTCTCACACACACACTCGCTCTCTCTCACACACAGACTCTCTCTCACACACACACACACTCTCTCTCACACACAGTCTCTCTCACACACACACCTCTCTCTCTCACACAGACACTCTCTCTCACACACACTCTCTCTCACACACACACTCTCTCACACACACACTCTCTCTCACACACACACACACTCTCTCTCTCTCACACACACAACGATGGGCAAAATGTAGAGGAAGATTTGAGCTGTATATAACCCCGTGCTGTACCTGTCCTGGGTGTGTTTGATGTGCACAATGTGGAGGCAGCTTTTCCTTTAATCTAGCACCATGCTGTGTCTGTCATTGGATTATATGATGGGCACAGTGTATAGGTAGCTTCACTCTGTATCTAAACCCGTGCTGTACCTGTCCTGGGAGTGTTTGATGGGGATAGTGTAGGGGGAACTTTACTCTGTATCTAACCCTGTGCTGTATATGTCCTGGGAGTGTTAAATGAGGACAGTGAAGTGGGAGCTTTACTCTGTATCTAACCCCGTGCTGTATCTGTGGTGGGAGTGTTTGATGGGGACAGTGTCGAGGGAGCTTTACTCTGTATCTAACTCCGTGCTGTACCTGTCCTGGGAGTGTTTGATGGGGACAGTGTCGAGGGAGCTTTACTCTGTATCTAACCCCGTGCTGTATCTGTTGTGGGAGTGTTTGATGGGGACAGTGTCGAGGGAGCTTTACTCTGTATCTAACCCCGTGCTGTACCTGTGCTGGGCGAGTTTGATGGGGACAGTGTAGAGGGAGATTTAATCTGTATCTAACCCCGTGCTGTACCTGTCCTGGGAGTGTTTGAAGAGGACAGCGTCGAGGGAGATTTAATCTGTATCTCACCCCGTGCTGTAACTGTCCTGGGAGTGTTTGATGGGGACAGTGTCGAGGGAGATTTAATCTGTATCTCACCCCGTGCTGTGTCTGTTCCGGGAGTGTTTGATGGGGACAGTGTTCAGGTAGATTTACTCTGTATCTAACCCCATGCTGTACCTGTCCTGGGAGTGTTTGATGGGGACAGTGTCGAGGGAGCTTTACTCTACATCTAACCACTTGCTGTATCTGTCATGGGAGTGTTTCATGGGGACAGTGTAGAGGGAGCTTTACTCTGTATCTAACCCCCTGCTGTATCTGTCCTTGGAGTGTTTGATGGGGATAGTGCAGAGGGAGCTTTACTCTGTATCTAACCCATGCTGTCCCTGCCCTGGGAGTGTTTGATGGGGACAGTGTCGAGGGAGCTTTACTCTGTATCTAAACCCGTGCTGTACCTGTCCTTGGTTTGTTTGATGGGGACAGTGTAGAGGGAGCTTTACTCTGTATCTAACCCCGTGCTGCACCTGTCCTGGGAGTGTTTGATGGGGACAGTGTCGAGGGAGCTTTACTCTATGTCTAACCCCGTGCTGTATCTGTTCTGGGACTGTTTGATGGGGACAGTGTACAGTGAGCTTTAATCTGTATCTAACCCCGTGCTGGACCTGTCCTGGGAGTATTGATGGGGACAGTGTAGCGAGAGCTTTACTCTGTATCTAACCCCGTGCTGTACCTGTCCTGGGAGTGTTTGATGGGGACAGTGTAGAGGGAGCTTTACTCTGTATCTAACCCCGTGCTGTAACTGTTCTGGGAGTGTTTGTTGGGAACAGTGCAGAGGGAGATTTACTCTGGATCTAACCCCGTGTTGTATCTGTCCTGGGAGTGTTTGTTGGGGACAGTGCAGAGGGAGATTTACTCTGTATCTAACCCCGTGCTGTATCTGGCCTTGGTTTGTTTGATGGGGACAGTGTCGAGGGAGCTTTACTCTATATCTAACCCCGTGCTGTATCTGTACTGGGACTGTTTTGATGGGGACAGTGTACAGTGAGCTTTAATCTGTATCTAACCCTGTGCTGTCCCTGTCCTGGGAGTGTTTGATGGGGACAGTGTAGAGGGAGCTTTACTCTGTATCTAACCCCGTGCTGTATCTGTCCTGGGTGTGTTGGATGGGGACAGTGCAGAGGAAGCTTTACTCTGTATCAAACTCTGTGCTGTGTCTGTCCTGGGAGTGTTTGATGGGAACAGTGTAGAGAGAGCTTTACTCTGTATCGAACTCTGTGCTGTACCTGTACCTTTCCTGGGAGTGTTTGATGGGAACAGTGTCGAGGGAGCTTTACTTTGCATCTAATCCCGTGTTTCAGTTACTGATAGACTGTCGAGGAAGATCAGGTCACACACACGCTCTCCTTGCACACTCTCAGACACACACACACAGACACACACATGCTCTCTCTGTCTCTCACACACACATACACTATCTCTTACGCACTCTCTCACTCACACACATGCTCTTTCTCTCTGTCACACACACTTTCTCTCTCACACACATTCTCTCACACACACTTTCACGCTCACACACTCTCACCCATGCATTATCTCCAACTGACACTCTCACACACATGCACTCACTCTCTCACACATACACTCTCTCTCACTGACACACTCTCACACACATGCACACAGTCTCTCACTCACATACACTCACTCTCTCACACATACACTCTCTCAAACATATACTCTCACTCACAGACACACTCTCACACACACACACTCTCTCACACACACACTCTCTCACACACACACTCTCTCACACACACACTCTCTCACACACACAGTCTTTCTCTCGCACACACTCTCTCTCTCTCACACAGACAGACTCTCTCTCGCACACACTCTCGCACACACTCTCTCACACACACACACACACACACTCTCTCACACACACACACTCTCTCACACACACACACTCTCTCACACACGCCCTCTCTCTCACACACACCCTCTCTCTCTCACACACACGGTCTCTCTCACTCACACACACTCTGTCTCTCACACACTCTCTCACACACACACACACACTCTCTCACACACACACTCGCTCTCTCTCACACACAGACACTCTCTCTCTCACACACACACACACTCTCTCTCACACACAGTCTCTCTCACACACACACCTCTCTCTCTCACACACACTCTGTCTCTCTCTCACACACACACTCTCTCTCACACACACTCTCTCTCACACACACTCTCTCACACACACACTCTCTCTCACACACACACTCTCTCTCTCTCGCACACACTCTCTCTCACACACACTCTCTCTCTTTCACACACACTCTCTCTCTCACACACTCTCTCACACACACACCCTCTCTCTCACGCACACACTCTCTCTCACGCACACACTCTCTCTCACGCACACACTCTCTCTCACGCACACACTCTCTCTCACGCACACACTCTCTCTCACGCACACACTCTCTCTCACGCACACACTCTCTCTCTCGCACACACTCTCTCGCACACACTCTCTCTCTCGGACACTCTCTCTCTCTCGCACACACTCTATCTCACACCCACTCTCTCGTACACACACTCTCTCTCACACACACACAGACCCTGTCTCTCACACACACATTCTCTCACACACAGACGCACTCTCTCTCACACACACACTCTCTCTCACACACACACACTCTCTCTATCACACACACACACAATGATGGGCAAAATGGAGAGGAAGATTTGAGCTGTATCTAACCCCGTGCTGTACCTGTCCTGGGTGTGTTTGATGTGCACAATGTGGAGGCAGCTTTTCCTTTAATCTAGCACCATGCTGTATCTGTCATTGGATTATTTGATGGGGACAGTGTATAGGGAGCTTCACTCTGAATCTCACCCCGTGCTGTCCCTGTCCTGGGAGTGTTTGATGGGGACAGTGTCGAGGGAGCTTCACTCTGTCTCGAAACCCGTGCTGTACATGTCCTGAGAGTGTTTGATGGGGATAGTGTACAGCGAGCTTTACTCTGTATCTAACCCTGTGCTGTATATGTCCTGGGAGTGTTTGATGAGGACAGTGAAGTGGGAGCTTTACTCTGTATCTAACCACTTGCTGTACCTGTCCTGGGAGTGTTTGAAGGGGACAGTGTAGAGGGAGCTTTACTCTGCATCTAACCCCGTGCTGTAACTGTTCTGGGAGTGTTTGATGGGGACAGTGTCGAGGGAGATTTAATCTGTATCTCACCCCGTGCTGTGTCTGTTCCGGGAGTGTTTGATGGGGACAGTGTAGAGGTAGATTTAATCTGTATCTCACCCCGTGCTGTGCCTGTCCTGCGCGTGTTTGATGGGGACAGTGTCGAGGGAGCTTTACTCTACATCTAACCACTTGCTGTATCTGTCATGGGAGTGTTTCATGGGGACAGTGAAGAGGGAGCTTTACTCTGTATCTAACCCCGTGCTTTACCTGTCCTTGGTTTGTCTGATGGGGAAATTGTAGAGGGAGCTTTACACCATATCTAACCCCCTGCTGTATCTGTCCTTGGAGTGTTTGATGGGGATAGTGCAGAGGGAGCTTTACTCTGTATCTAACCCCGTGCTGTACCTGTCCTGGGAGTGTTTGATGGGGACAGTGTCGAGGGAGCTTCACTCTGTATCAAAACCCGTGCTGTACATGTCCTGGGAGTGTTTGATGGGGATCGTGTCGAGGGAGCTTCACTCTGTATCTAAACCCGTGCTGTACCTGTCCTGGGAGTGTTTGATGGGGGACAGTGTAGAGGGAGCTTTACTCTGTATCTAACCCCGTGCTGTACCTGTCCTGGGAGTGTTTGATGGGGGACAGTGTAGAGGGAGCTTTACTCTGTATCTAACCCCGTGCTGTCCCTGTCCTGGAAGTGTTTGATGGGGACAGTGTAGAGGGAGCCTCACTCTGTATCTAAACACGTGCTGTACCTGTCCTGGGCGTGTTTGATGGGGGACAGTGTAGAGGGAGCTTTACTCTGTATCTAACCACGTGCTATATCTCTCCTGGAAGTGGTTTATGGGGACAGTGTAGAGCGAGCTTTGCTCTGTATCTTACCCCGTGCTGTCCCTGTCCTGGGAGTGTTTGATGGAGACAGTGTAGAGGGAGCTTCACTCTGTATCGATCCCCGTGCTGTACCTGTCCTGGGAGTGTTTGATGGAGACAGTGTAGAGGGAGCTTCACTCTGTATCTAACCCCGTGCTGTACCTGTCCTGGGAGTGTTTGATGGGGGACAGTGTAGAGGGAGCTTCACTCTGTATCGAACCCCGTGCTGTACCTGTCCTGGGAGTGTTTGATGGAGACAGTGTAGAGGGAGCTTCACTCTGTATCGATCCCTGTGCTGTACCTGTCCTGGGAGTGTTTGATGGGGACAGTGTAGAGGGAGCTTCACTCTGTATCTAACCCCGTGCTGTACCTGTCCTGGGTGTGTTTGATGGGGGACAGTGTAGAGGGAGCTTTACTCTGTACCTAACCCGTGCTGTCCCTGTCCTGCGAGTGTTTGATGGAGACAGTGTCGAGGGAGATTTAATCTGTATCTCACCCCGTGCTGTGTCTGTTCCGGGAGTGTTTGATGGGGACAGTGTAGAGGTAGATTTACTCTGTATCTAACCCCATGCTGTACCTGTCCTGGGAGTGTTTGATGGGGACAGTGTCGAGGGAGCTTTACTCTACATCTAACCACTTGCTGTATCTGTCATGGGAGTGTTTCATGGGGACAGTGAAGAGGGAGCTTTACTCTGTATCTAACCCCGTGCTGTACCTGTCCTTGGTTTGTCTGATGGGGATATTGTAGAGGGAGCTTTACACCATATCTAACCCCCTGCTGTATCTGTCCTTGGAGTGTTTGATGGGGATAGTGCAGAGGGAGCTTTACTCTGTATCTAACCCATGCTGTCCCTGTCCTGGGAGTGTTTGATGGGGACAGTATCGAGGGAGCTTTACTCTGTATCTAAACCCGTGCTGTACCTGTCCTTGGTTTGTTTGATGGGGACAGTGCAGAGGGAGCTTTACTCTATGTCTAACCCCGTGCTGTATCTGTTCTAGGACTGTTATATGGGGACAGTGTACAGTGAGCTTTAATCTGTATCTAACCCCGTGCTGTATCTCTCCTGGGTGTGGTGGATGGGGACAGTGTCGAGGGAGCTTTACTCTGTATCGAACTCTGTGCTGTGTCTGTCCTGGGAGTGTTTGATGGGAACAGTGTAGAGAGAGCTTTACTCTGTATCTAACCCCGTGCTGTATCTGTCCTGGGTGTGTTGGATGGGGACAGTGTAGAGGGAGCTTTACTCTGTATCGAACTCTGTGCTGTGTCTGTCCTGGGAGTGTTTGATGGGAACAGTGCAGAGAGAGCTTTACTCTGTATCGATCTCTGTGCTGTACCTGTACCTTTCCTGGGAGTGTTTGATGGGAACAGTGTCGAGGGACCTTTACTTTGCATCTAATCCCGTGTTTCAGTTACTGATAGACTGTAGAGGAAGATCAGGTCACACACACGCTCTCCTTACACACTCTCAGACACACACACACACATGTTCTCTCTTTCTCTCACACACACATACACTATCTCTTACGCACTCTCTCACTCACACGCATGCTCTTTCTCTCTGTCACACACACACACTCTCTCTCACACACACTCTCTCTCACACACACACTCTCTCTCTCTCACACACTCTCTCTCTCACACACACTCTCTCTCTCACACACACACTCTCTCTCTCGCACACACACTCTCTCTCTCACACACTCTCTCTCTCACACACACTCTCTCTCTCACACACACACACTCTCTCTCTCACACACACTCTCTCTCTCACACACACACACTCTCTCTCTCGCACACACTCTCTCTCTCTCACACACTCTCTCTCTCACACACACTCTCTCTCTCTCACACACACTCTCTCTCTCTCACACACACTCTCTCTCTCACACACACACACTCTCTCTCTCGCACACACTCTCTCTCTCACACACACTCTCTCACACACACTCTGTCTCTCACACACACACTCTTTCTCACACACACACTCTCTCTAACACACCCTCTCTCTCACGCACACACACTCTCTCTCGCACACACACTCTCTCTCGCACACACACTCTCTCTCTCGCACACACTCTCTCTCTCGCACACACTCACACACACTCTGTCTCACACACACACACTTTCTCACACACTCTCTCTCTCGTACACACACTCTCTCTCACACACACACACTCTCTCTCTCACACACACATTCTTTCACACACACTCTCTCACACACACACACTCTCTCTCACACACACACACTCTCTCTCACACACACACACTCTCTCTCACACACACATTCTCTCACACGCACACACACACTCTATCACACACACACACACACAATGATGGGCAAAATGTAGAGGAAGATTTGAGCTGTATCTAACCCCGTGCTGTACCTGTCCTGGGTGTGTTTGATGTGCACAATGTGGAGGCAGCTTTTCCTTTAATCTAGCACCATGCTGTATCTGTCATTGGATTATTTGATGGGGACAGTGTATAGGGAGCTTCACTCTGAATCTCACCCCGTGCTGTCCCTGTCCTGGGAGTGTTTGATGGGGACAGTGTCGAGGGAGATTTAATCTGTATCTCACCCCGTGCTGTGTCTGTTCCGGGAGTGTTTGATGGGGACAGTGGAGAGGTAGATTTAATCTGTATCTCACCCCGTGCTGTGCCTGTCCTGCGAGTGTTTGATGGGGACAGTGTCGAGGGAGCTTTACTCTCCATCTAACCACTTGCTGTATCTGTCATGGGAGTGTTTCATGGGGACAGTGAAGAGGGAGCTTTACTCTGTATCTAACCCCGTGCTTTACCTGTCCTTGGTTTGTCTGATGGGGAAATTGTAGAGGGAGCTTTACACCATATCTAACCCCCTGCTGTATCTGTCCTTGGAGTGTTTGATGGGGATAGTGCAGAGGGAGCTTTACTCTGTATCTAACCCCGTGCTGTACCTGTCCTGGGAGTGTTTGATGGGGACAGTGTCGAGGGAGCTTCACTCTGTATCAAAACCCGTGCTGTACATGTCCTGGGAGTGTTTGATGGGGATCGTGTCGAGGGAGCTTCACTCTGTATCTAAACCCGTGCTGTACCTGTCCTGGGAGTGTTTGATGGGGGACAGTGTAGAGGGAGCTTTACTCTGTATCTAACCCCGTGCTGTACCTGTCCTGGGAGTGTTTGATGGGGGACAGTGTAGAGGGAGCTTTACTCTGTATCTAACCCCGTGCTGTCCCTGTCCTGGAAGTGTTTGATGGGGACACTGTAGAGGGAGCCTCACTCTGTATCTAAACACGTGCTGTACCTGTCCTGGGCGTGTTTGATGGGGGACAGTGTAGAGGGAGCTTTACTCTGTATCTAACCACGTGCTATATCTCTCCTGGAAGTGGTTTATGGGGACAGTGTAGAGCGAGCTTTGCTCTGTATCTTACCCCGTGCTGTCCCTGTCCTGGGAGTGTTTGATGGAGACAGTGTAGAGGGAGCTTCACTCTGTATCGATCCCCGTGCTGTACCTGTCCTGGGAGTGTTTGATGGAGACAGTGTAGAGGGAGCTTCACTCTGTATCTAACCCCGTGCTGTACCTGTCCTGGGAGTGTTTGATGGGGGACAGTGTAGAGGGAGCTTCACTCTGTATCGAACCCCGTGCTGTACCTGTCCTGGGAGTGTTTGATGGAGACAGTGTAGAGGGAGCTTTACTCTGTATCGAACTCTGTGCTGTGTCTGTCCTGGGAGTGTTTGATGGGAACAGTGCAGAGAGAGCTTTACTCTGTATCGATCTCTGTGCTGTACCTGTACCTTTCCTGGGAGTGTTTGATGGGAACAGTGTCGAGGGACCTTTACTTTGCATCTAATCCCGTGTTTCAGTTACTGATAGACTGTAGAGGAAGATCAGGTCACACACACGCTCTCCTTACACACTCTCAGACACACACACACACATGTTCTCTCTTTCTCTCACACACACATACACTATCTCTTACGCACTCTCTCACTCACACGCATGCTCTTTCTCTCTGTCACACACACACACTCTCTCTCACACACACTCTCTCTCACACACACTCTCTCTCTCTCACACACTCTCTCTCTCACACACACTCTCTCTCTCACACACACACTCTCTCTCTCGCACACACCCTCTCTCTCTCACACACTCTCTCTCTCACACACACTCTCTCTCTCACACACACACACTCTCTCTCTCACACACACTCTCTCTCTCACACACACACACTCTCTCTCTCGCACACACTCTCTCTCTCTCACACACTCTCTCTCTCACACACACTCTCTCTCTCACACACACACTCTCTCTCTCTCACACACACTCTCTCTCTCACACACACACACTCTCTCTCTCGCACACACTCTCTCTCTCACACACACTCTCTCACACACACTCTGTCTCTCACACACACACTCTTTCTCACACACACACTCTCTCTAACACACCCTCTCTCTCACGCACACACTCTCTCTCGCACACACACTCTCTCTCGCACACACACTCTCTCTCTCGCACACACTCTCTCTCTCGCACACACTCACACACACTCTGTCTCACACACACACACTTTCTCACACACTCTCTCTCTCGTACACACACTCTCTCTCACACACACACACTCTCTCTCTCACACACACATTCTTTCACACACACTCTCTCACACACACACACTCTCTCTCACACACACACACTCTCTCTCACACACACACACTCTCTCTCACACACACATTCTCTCACACGCACACACACACTCTATCACACACACACACACACAATGATGGGCAAAATGTAGAGGAAGATTTGAGCTGTATCTAACCCCGTGCTGTACCTGTCCTGGGTGTGTTTGATGTGCACAATGTGGAGGCAGCTTTTCCTTTAATCTAGCACCATGCTGTATCTGTCATTGGATTATTTGATGGGGACAGTGTATAGGGAGCTTCACTCTGAATCTCACCCCGTGCTGTCCCTGTCCTGGGAGTGTTTGATGGGGACAGTGTCGAGGGAGCTTCACTCTGTATCGAAACCCGTGCTGTACATGTCCTGGGAGTGTTTGATGGGGATAGTGTCGAGGGAGCTTCACTCTGTATCTAAACCCGTGCTGTACCTGTCCTGGGAGTGTTTGATGGGGGACAGTGTAGAGGGAGCTTTACTCTGTATCTAACCCCGTGCTGTACCTGTCCTGGGAGTGTTTGATGGGGGACAGTGTAGAGGGAGCTTTACTCTGTATCTAACCCCGTGCTGTCCCTGTCCTGGGAGTGTTTGATGGGGACAGTGTGGAGGGAGCCTCACTCTGTATCTAAACACGTGCCGTACCTGTCCTGGGCGTGTTTGATGGGGGACAGTGTAGAGGGAGCTTTACTCTGTATCTAACCACGTGCTATATCTCTCCTGGAAGTGGTTTATGGGGACAGTGTAGAGCGAGCTTTGCTCTGTATCTTACCCCGTGCTGTCCCTGTCCTGGGAGTGTTTGATGGAGACAGTGTAGAGGGAGCTTCACTCTGTATCGATCCCCGTGCTGTCCCTGTCCTGGGAGTGTTTGATGGGGGACAGTGTAGAGGGAGCTTCACTCTGTATCGAACCCCGTGCTGTACCTGTCCTGGGAGTGTTTGATGGAGACAGTGTAGAGGGAGCTTCACTCTGTATCGATCCCTGTGCTGTACCTGTCCTGGGAGTGTTTGATGGGGACAGTGTAGAGGGAGCTTCACTCTGTATCTAACCCCGTTCTGTACCTGTCCTGGGTGTGTTTGATGGGGGACAGTGTAGAGGGAGCTTTACTCTGTATCTAACCCCGTGCTGTCCCTGTCCTGGGTGTGTTTGATGGGGGACAGTGTAGAGGGAGCTTTACTCTGTATCTAACCCCGTGCTGTCCCAGTCCTGCGAGTGTTTGATGGAGACAGTGTCGAGGGACCTTTACTCTGTATTGAACCCCGTGCTGTATTTGTCCTGGGTGTGTTTAATGGGGACAGTGTCGAGGGAGCTTTACTCTGGACCTAACCCTGTGCTGTATCTGTACTGGGAGTGTTTGATGGGGACAGGACTTGGGGGACATTGGATTTTAGACAATGTTTAGGGTTTTCGACTTTTCGGAGTGAAATTCAGGAGCACTTTGCCACACCAGGTGTGATATTAGTTTGGAACTACCTTCTATAATTCACAGTTGATGCTCAGTCGCTTATTAATGTTCAAACCTGAAGTTGATAGATGGTATTTTACACACAGGAGAAGCAATTTAAAATCAATGGGTCTATGTTAAAATACTTGCAGGAACAGAGAGACCTGGGCTTTCAGTTCATTTTTACATCTTAAAGATTCAACCTGGGGCTCAGAATCTGTCAGTATTTCTGCATTGACTATTTCACAATCTGAGGAGTTGTGAATGGTGCGATCATCAGCGAACATCTCACCTATGGAGGGAAGGTCAGTGATGGAGCAGCTGAAGATGGTGGGGCCTCGGACACTCACCCTGAGGAACTCCTGCCGTGATGTCCCGGGACTGAGAGGATCAGCTTTGAGATAATCGGCACATTGGGGGAAAGGTTGGGAAGCAGAGGATGCTGATTTAAGGTAAATGGCGACAGCGGCAACGTGAGGCAATATCTGTGGCTTTGGAGTGATCCTTGTTGTACCCCACTATTAGCTGTTTGCCCACCTGAATATCTCACTGTTACTCTCTGCATTACTATCTCATCCCTATCTCTCAGTGACTCTGCCTCTCTCCATCTCTCCGGGGAAATTATAATGGGGAGCAAAGAAATGGCAGAAGAATTGAACATATACTTTGGTTCTGTCTTCACAAAAGAGGCACAGATAACCTGGCAGAAATGTTAGGGAACCAATGGTTTAGTGAGAGTGTGGAATTGAATTGAAGGAAATCAGTATTAGTAAGAAAATGGTGCTGGGGGAATGAATGGGGTTAAAGGCTGACAAATCCCCAGGGCCTGATAATCTACATCCCAGAGTATTAAAGGAAGCGGCGCTGGAAATATTGGATGCATTGCTGGTCATCTTCCAAAATTCTATAGACTCTGGAGCAGTTCCTACAGATTGGGGGGTGGCAAATGTAACCCCACTATTTAAAATAATCTTTTCACTTGCGTGTAATTTATCACAGAACACGGGCAGCATGGGCTTATCGAGAATGACGGGATAGTGTTGGGGTGGAGAAGTTATTCCTTCAAGTGGAAATCAGTGTAGTTTTGAAATGTGTTGAGGGTTTCTGCCTCTCCCCATTCAATCCTTCCCAACCTCTCTGTCGAGGCTCCTTCTCACTTTCTACCAGACAATTATTTGTGTTCGGGAGCGGGTGCAGAGGAGATTGAAATGAAACGGACAGACAGTTAACTCCAACACTGAGAAATGTGAAGTGATGCACTTTGGATAATAAGTTGAGGAGAGAAACCATAAACCAACTGGGAACAAGTTAAATCATGTGCAGGTAAAGGGAAAGCTTTTATACCTCCATCAATCTGTGTCTCTCTCTTTTTCTCACTCTCTGTCTCTGTGTCTTCTGTCCATCTCTCCCTTTCTGGGATTCCGTGAAAAATATCCACAAATATCAGGCAGCCATTTGGCGTTTCTTCCCAGTGGCCATTTCGTGTGAACGCAGCACTGAGATATTTCTGACAGAGTTGTCTCTTCACTAAAGTAACGTTAGTATTTTAAATGTGACAGATACGCAGCTATGGAAACACAAACGAGGGCTGTATTCCCAGGAATTTTGGAGTGTCAGGGATAATTTGATCCAAGTTGTCAGGAGAATAATGGAAACTGATAGCACAGAGAGAGAGAAATGTTTCTTGCTGTTTATCCACCTCCTCCAGTCCCACCATCCTCCCATATCTGTTTTCCTTTCATTCTGGCTCCGTGACCATCCACAATTTGAATCGTTTCCCCATTGGGAGCTGTGTCTTCATCTGCGTGGGCTCCAACTCTGGAATTCCTTCCCTGAACGTTTTACTCAAATACATCCATGGGATGTGGGCCTGGCTGGTTCTGCCAGCGTTTACTCCTCGTCCCTAATTGCTCATGAACTGAGTGGCTTGCTAGGCCATTTCAAACAGCATCTAAGAGTCAACCACATTGCTGTGAGGCTGGAGTCACATGTAGGCCCGACCAGGTAAGGACGGCAGATTTCCTTCCATAAAGGACATGAGTGAAGCAGATTGGTTTTCTCCATTTTAACACCTCCTTTTCCTCCAATTAAAATAGTTCGTAAAAACCATCTGGCCAAACCTTTGGGACATGTGACCCTAAACTCTCCTGTGACTCGGGGTCAAATTTCTCACATTAAGGCTCCTGTGAAGCATCTTGGGATGATACTGTTCAAGGTGCTATATAAATGCAAGTTGTTGTTGTGTGTGTCTGAGTGTCAGCTTCTGTCCATGTCCAGGACACTGCAGGTAACAGAGAATGATTCACTCTGGGCTGCGATTGTACATCTCGTGTGTGTCTCAGTGTCAGCTCTGAAACATGTACAGCACTATCCCATCCTGTTTCTGTGTCTCTCTGCCTCTGTATCTGTATCTCTCCCTCTCGCTCCATCTCTCTCCCCATGACTGAAACAAACGAGAGTTTAAATCCCACACTGGGATGCTGTTCAATGTGAGTTCAGTTTTCCCAGAAATAAAAATCCTCAATTAAAAATTCCTTTCAACAGCAGAGGGAACTTTTCTCAAAGTGAATTTGCGGCTGTCTTGAATTTGAACCCAAGTTTTCAATATGGGGGTGGCACAGTGATGCAGGGGTTAGCACTGCTTCCTCACAGTGCCAGGGACCCGCCTTCGATTCCCAGCATGGGTCACTTTCTGACTGGAGTTTGAACGTCCTTCCCATGTTTGTGTGGGTTTCCTCCGGGTGCTCCGGTTTCATCCCACACTCCAAAGATAGAACAAAGAAAATTACAGCACGGGAACAGGTCTTTCGGCTCTCCAATCCTGCACCGACCATGCTGCCTGACTGAACTAAAACCCCCTACCCTTCCGGGGACCATATCCCTCCATTCCCATCTTATTCATGTCTTTGTCAAGACGCCCTTGAAAAGTCACTATCGTATCCGTTTCCACTCCCTCCCCTGGCAACGAGTTCCAGGCACCCACCACCCTCTGTGTAAAAAAACTTTCCTCCCACATCTCCTTTAAACCTTGCCCCTCGCACCTTAAACCTATGCCCCCGAGTAATAACTCCTCCACCCTGGGAAAAAGCTTCTGACTATCCACTCTGTCCATGCCCCTCATAATCTGGCAGACTTCTATCAGGTGTACAGGTTAAGTGGATTGGCCAAGCTAAATTGTCCCTTAGTGTCAGGAGGAGTGGCTGAGGTAAATGTGTGGGATTATAGGGATGGGGCCTGGGTGGGATTGTGGTCAGTGCAGACTCGATGGGCCGAATGGCCTCCTGCACTGCAGGATTCTATGAACCCTGTTCTGTATTTGGTTTGGGATTGTTTGTTGAAAAGTGTAGTTGAAGTGTTACTCTGTAATGCTGGAATTTAGGCTACGGGATGATTGGATCAAACACTTCAAGATAATAAGGGGAATGGAGAGGACTGATAAAGAACAACTTTTCCTGCTGGTTGGGGAGTCCAGGACTTGGGGACATTGGATTTCAAACAATGTTGAGGATTTTAGACTTGTAGGAGTGGAATTCAGAAACACTTTGCCACACCAGCTGTGATATTAGTTTGGAACTACCTTCTATAATTCGCAGTTGATGCTCAGTCGCTTATTAATGTTTAAATCTGAGGTCGATAGATTATATTTTTATACAGGAGAAGCAATTTAAAATCAATGGGTCAATGTTAAAATGGATGCAGGAACAGAGAGACCTGGGCTTTCAGTTCAGTTTTACATCTTAAAGATTCAACCTGGGGCTCAGAATCTGTCAGTTGAATCTACTTTTCCCTCCTGATAAAGTGTCAACAATGTGACAAAAGGAGACATTCCTGCACAGTGGGGTTGGGAGGTTGTTTGAAAGGAGATTCAGATTGTATCAGAAAGCGTCAATTAGATTGTGTCTCTTTGGAGAACGCGCATATTTCACAGGAAATGCCCCGAGATAAAGACTAGTTTCACCAATGTCTGAGTAACTTTCAAAGTCTGCAGACGCATGAAGGGGGCAGAGATATTGTAATATTCAGAGCAGGAGATGGGGGACAATCACAGAATTGAAGATGTGAGGCCATCTCCTGTTTCCGAATGTCAGTGTTTAGCTTTTAAACTTTAGTCCTGTGCTAATAATTCCAAGTTTGCAATCCCACACTTTGCTGTTGTGAATTAGAGTTGTGAATTTTCAGAAATTGGTTGTGTAATAAAACTCGGTGCAGGATGCAATGATTCCCATTCTGCCTGCTGCTGCAAAGCCCCCGTGTCTGTCTCAGTTTCATCGTATTTATCAATGATTTGAGATCCTAGAATCATAGAATCCCTAAAGGGCAGACCATTCGGCCCATCGAGTCTGCATCGACCACAATCCCACCCAGGCCCGATTCCCGTAACCCCATATATTTACCCTGTTAATCCCCTGACACTAAGGTCAATTTATCATGGCCAATCCACCTGACCCGCACATGTTTGGACTGTGGGAGGAAACTGGAGCACCCGGAGGAAACCCACGCAGACACTGGGAGAACTCTACACAGACAGCGAGCTGAGGCTGGAATTGAACCCGGGTCCCTGGCGCTGTGAGGCAGCAGTACGAACCACTGTGCCACCGTGCCGCCCTAAAGTGAAATGTCTTCACTGAATGGTTCCAAGAGTGAAAGATGGATTTCATTGGAGACAATTGTGTGGTCACCCACTTTAAAAATGATAGAACAGATTGCTTTATGAATGGGGAAAGGCTGGAAAGAGTGGAGGCCCAAAGAGACTTGGGGCGGTCACATCAACATCGAAAATAGGAGGAGGAGGAGGCCATTCAGCCCTTCGAGCCTGAACCACCATTCAACACTATCATGGCCGATCCTCTGTCTCAATGCCATACCCCAGCGCTCTCCCCATACACCTCGACACCTTTAGAGTCTAGAAATCTATCTCTTTCCTTCTTAAATATATTCAGTGACTTGGTCTCCACAGCTTTCTGTGGGAGAGAATTCCACAGGTTCACCACCCTCTGAGTGAAGAGGTTTCCCCTCATCTCAGTCCCAAATGGCCTCCCCCGTATCCTGAGACTGTGACCCCTTGTTCCAGACACCCCCAGCCGGAGGAAACAATATCCCTGTATCCAGCCTGTCCAGCTCTGTCAGAATTTTATACCTTTCAATTAGATCCCCTCTCACTCTTCTACATTCCAGTGAATACAGGCCCAGCCGACCCAATCTCCCCTCAGACATCAATGCTGCCATCCCAGGAATCAGTCTGGTGAACATTCACTGCTCTCCCTCTGTGGCAAGTACATCCTTCCTCAGATAAGGAGAGGAACACTGTACACAAGACTCCAGGTGTGGTCTCACCGAGGCTCTGTCCAGCTGCAGTAAGACATCCTTGCTCTTCTACTCCAATCCTCTTGCAATGAAGGACAACATCCCATTGGTCGTCCTAACTGCTTGCTGTAGCTGCATGCTTGCTTTCAGTGACTGGTGTTCTCAGATACCCAGGTCCCTTTGTACAACATTTCCCAATCTATCACCATTCAACTAATACTCTGCCATTCTCTTCCTCCGTCCAAAGTGGATAACGTCACATTTATCCACATTATTCTGCATCTGCCATGTATTTCCCCACTCAATCAACTTGTCTAAATCACCCCGAAGCCTCTTAACATCCTCCTCATCACTCACATTCCCACCAAGTTTCGTCTCATCAGCAAACTTGAGAATATTACGTTTGGTTCCCTCATCCAAATCACTGATGTGTTTTGTGAATATCTGGGACCCATTACTGACCCCTGCGGGACCCCACTCGTCACTGCCTGCTACTTAGAAAAAGATTCATTTATTCCTGTCTGTGCGGAGTCCGCATGTTCTCCCTGTGTCTGCGTGGGTTTCCTCCGGATGCTCCGGTTTCCTCCCTCAGTCTGAAAGATGTGCTGTTTAGGGTGCATTGGCCGTGCTAAATTCTCCCTCAGTGTTACCCGAACAGGCGCCGGAGTGTGGCGACTAAGGGATTTTCACAGTAACTTCATTACCATGTTAATGTAAGCCGACTTGTGACACTAATACATAAACTTCTAAACTTCTTTCAATTCTAAATTAGGAAGCACTTCTTCACACGAGATGTGGTTAAAGTTTGGTCCTGTCTTCTGTAAATGAGCCCTCCCTATATCCCCCAGTCCCACCATCCTCTGATATCTGTTTTCCTTTAATCCTGGCTCCCTGACCATTCCCCATTTTAATCCTTTCACCATTGGGGTCTGCAGTTCACTGTGTGGCTCCAACTCTGGAATTCCTTCCCAAAACTCTCTGTCTTCATACCTCCCTTTCCACCATTCAGACACTTCCTCAAAACAACCCCTTTTTGACCAGATCTTTGGGGCAATTCTTTTGTCCCTAAACTCGCCTGTGACTCGGCTTCTAATTTTTCACTCCAGGCTCCTGTGAAGCATCTGAGGACGTTTCTGTTCAAGGTGCTATATCAATGCAGGTTGTTGTTTTATGTGTCTGAGTGTCAGTTTCTCTCAATGTCCAGGACACTGCAGGTAACAGAGAATGATTCATTCCCCACTCAACCATTACCATCAAGCCACGGGGTCAACCTGGCATCCCTTAAAAATGAGGTGTCAACCTGGTGAAGCTCCCAAACAGGAGCGGGCAGCACGGTGGCACCAGTGGTTAGCACTGCTGTATCACAGCACCAGGGACACAAGTTCATATCCAGCCTCGGGTCACTATCTGCATTGGTTTCCTCCGAGTGCCGCTCTTCCTTCTCTCAGCCCAAAGATGTGCGGGTTCGGTGGATTGGCCATGCTAACTTTCCCCATAGTCTTAGGGGGATTAGCAGGGTAAATACTTTGACTTGATTAATTATTTTGATTTGATTTATTCTTATCATATTAGTATACAGTGAAAAGTCTTGTTTCTTGCGCGCTATGATAATCCTCTTGCAATGAAGGCCAACATGGGTGTCACAGTGGTTAGCTCTGCTGCCTCACAGTGCAACGGACCCGGGTTCAATTTTGGTCTCGGGTCACTGTCTGTGTGGAGTTTGCACGTTCTCCCCGTGTCTGCGTGGGTTTCCTCCGGGTGCTCCGGTTTCCTCCCACACTCCAAAGATGCGTGCGTTAGGTTGATTGGCCGTGATAAATTGCCCCTTAATGCCAGGGGGATTAGGATATTGTGAGTGAGACTGTGGGACTGTTCTCTATCTGTGTGTGTGTGAGACTTTGCGTGTATCTATGTGTGTGCATCACTGCGTTTGTGTGTGTTTCACTATCTTCCTGTCTCTCAGTCCCCCAGTCCCAGAATCTGCTTCTCTTTACACAGATGCCGCCTGTCCTGCTCAGTATTCCGGCATTGACTATTTCACAATCTGAGGAGTTGTGAATGCTGCGATCATCAGCGAACATCTCACCTATGGAGGGAAGGTCAGTGATGGAGCAGCTGAAGATGGTTGGGGCCTCGGACACTCACCCTGAGGAACTCCTGCAGTGATGTCCCGGGACTGAGAGGATCGGCTTTGAGATAATCGGCACATTGGGGGAAAGCTTGGAAAGCAGAGGATGCTGATTTAAGGTAAATGGCGACAGCGGCAACATGAGGCAATATCTGTGGCTTTGGATGATCCTTGTTGTACCCCACTATTAGCTGCTTGCCCTCCTGAATATCTCACTGTTACTCTCTGCATTACTATCTCATCCCTATCTCTCAGTGACTCTGCCTCTCTCCATCTCTCCGGGGAAATTATAATGGGGAGCAAAGAAATGGCAGAAGAATTGAACGTATACTTTGATTCTGTCTTCACAAAAGAGGCACAGATAACCTGGCAGAAATGTTAGGGAACCAATGGTTTAGTGAGAGTGTGGAATTGAATTGAAGGAAATCAGTATTAGTAAGAAAATGGTGCTGGGGGAATGAATGGGGTTAAAGGCTGACAAATCCCCAGGGCCTGATAATCTACATCCCAGAGTATTAAAGGAAGCGGCGCTGGAAATATTGGATGCATTGCTGGTCATCTTCCAAAATTCTATAGACTCTGGAGCAGTTCCTACAGATTGGGGGGTGGCAAATGTAACCCCACTATTTAAAATAATCTTTTCACTTGCGTGTAATTTATCACAGAACACGGGCAGCATGGGCTTATCGAGAATGACGGGATAGTGTTGGGGTGGAGAAGTTATTCCTTCAAGTGGGAATCAGTGTAGTTTTGAAATGTGTTGAGGGTTTCTGCCTCTCTCCATTCAATCCTTCCCAACCTCTCTGTCGAGGCTCCTTCTCACTTTCTACCAGACAATTATTTGTGTTCGGGAGCGGGTGCAGAGGAGATTGAAATGAAACGGACAGACAGTTAACTTCAACACTGAGAAATGTGAAGTGATGCACTTTGGACAATAAGTTGAGGAGAGAATCCATAAACCAACTGGGAACAAGTTAAATTATGTGCAGGTAAAGGGAAACCTTTTATACCTCCATCAATCTGTGTCTCTCTCTTTTTCTCACTCTCTGTGTCTGTGTCTTCTGTCCATCTCTCCCTTTCTGGGATATCTGTGAAAAATATCCACAAATATCAGGCAGCCATTTGGCGTTTCTTCCCAGTGGCCATTTCGTGTGAACGCAGCACTGAGATATTTCTGACAGAGTTGTCTCTTCACTAAGGTAACGTTAGTATTTTAAATGTGACAGATACGCAGCTATGGAGACACAAACGAGGGCTGTTTTCCCGGGAATTTTGGAGTGTCAGGGACAATTTGATCCAAGTTGTCAGGAGAATAATGGAAACTGATAGCACAGAGATAGAGAAATGTTTCTTGCTGGTTATCCACCTCCTCCAGTCCCACCATCCTCCCATATCTGTTTTCCTTTCATTCTGGCTCCGTGACCATCCACAATTTGAATCATTTCCCCATTGGGAGCTGTGTCTTCATCTGCGTGGGCTCCAACTCTGGAATTCCTTCCCTGAACGTTTTACTCAAATACATCCATGGGATGTGGGCCTGGCTGGTTCTGCCAGCGTTTACTCCTCGTCCCTAATTGCTCATGAACTGAGTGGCTTGCTAGGCCATTTCAAACAGCATCTAAGAGTCAACCACATTGCTGTGAGGCTGGAGTCACATGTAGGCCCGACCAGGTCAGGACGGCAGATTTCCTTCCATAAAGAACATTAGTGAAGCAGATTGGTTTTCTCCATTTTAATACCTCCTTTTCCTCCAATTAAAATAGTCCATAAAAACCATCTGGCCAAACCTTTGGGACATGTGACCCTAAACTCTCCTGTGACTCGGGGTCAAATTTCTCACATTAAGGCTCCTGTGAAGCATCTTGGGATAATACTGTCCAAGGTGCTATATAAATGCAAGTTGTTGTTGTGTGTGTCTGAGTGTCAGCTTCTGTCCATGTCCAGGACACTGCAGGTAACAGAGAATGATTCACTCTGGTCTGCGATCGTACATGTCGTGTGTGTCTCAGTGTCAGCTCTGAAACATGTACAGCACTATCCCATCCTGTTTCTGTGTCTCTCTGCCTCTGTATCTGTATCTCTCCCTCTCGCTCCATCTCTCTCCCCATGACTGAAAGAAACGAGAGCTTCAATCCCACACTGGGATGCTGTTCAATGTGAGTTCAGTTTTCCCAGAAATAAAAATCCTCAATTAAAAATTCCTTTGACACAGCAGAGGGAACTTTTCTCAAAGTGAATTTGCGGCTGTCTTGAATTTGAACCCAAGTTTTCAATATGGGGGTGGCACAGTGATGCAGGGGTTAGCACTGCTTCCTCACAGTGCCAGGGACCTGCCTTCGATTCCCAGCATGGGTCACTTTCTGACTGGAGTTTGAACGTCCTTCCCGTGTTTGTGTGGGTTTCCTCCGGGTGCTCCGGTTTCATCCCACACTCCAAAGATAGAACAAAGAAAATTACAGCACGGGAACAGGTCTTTCGGCTCTCCAATCCTGCACCGACCATGCTGCCTGACTGAACTAAAACCCCCTCCCCTTCCGGGGACCATATCCCTCCATTCCCATCTTATTCATGTCTTTGTCAAGACGCCCTTGAAAAGTTACTATCGTATCCGTTTCCACTCCCTCCCCTGGCAACGAGTTCCAGGCACCCACCACCCTCTGTGTAAAAAAACTTTCCTCCCACATCTCCTTTAAACCTTGCCCCTCGCACCTTAAACCTATGCCCCCGAGTAATAACTCTTCCACCCTGGGAAAAACCTTCTGACTATCCACTCTGTTCATGCCCCTCATAATCTGGCAGACTTCTATCAGGTGTACAGGTTAGGTGGATTGGCCAAGCTAAATTGTCCCTTAGTGTCAGGAGGATTAGCTGAGGTAAATGTATGGGATTATAGGGATGGGGCCTGGGTGGGATTGTGGTCAGTGCAGACTCGATGGGCCGAATGGCCTCCTGCACTACAGGATTCTATGAACCCTGTTCTGTATTTGGTTTGGGATTGTTTGTTGAAAAGTGTAGTTGAAGTGTTACTCTGTAATGCTGGAATTTAGGCTACGGGATGATTGGATCAAACACTTCAAAATAATAAGGGGAATGGAGAGGACTGATAAAGAACAACTTTTCCTGCTGGTTGGGGAGTCCAGGACTTGGGGACATTGGATTTCAAACAATGTTGAGGATTTTAGACTTGTAGGAGTGGAATTCAGAAACACTTTGCCACACCAGCTGTGATATTAGTTTGGAACTACCTTCTATAATTCGCAGTTGATGCTCAGTCGCTTATTAATGTTTAAATCTGAGGTTGATAGGTGATATTTTTATACAGGAGAAGCAATTTAAAATCAATGGGTCAATGTTAAAATGGATGCAGGAACAGAGAGACCTGGGCTTTCAGTTCATTTTTACATCTTAAAGATTCAACCTGGTGCTCAGAATCTGTCAGTTGAATCTACTTTTCCTGCCTGGTAAAGTGTCAACAATTGTGTTGGGGAATGTGACAAAAGGTGACATTCCAGCACAGTGGGGTTGGGAGGTTGTTTGAAAGGAGATTCAGATTGTATCAGAAAGCGTCAATTAGATTGTGTCTCGTTGCAGAAGGTGCATATTTCACAGGAAATGCCCCGAGATAAAGACTAGTTTCACCGATGTCTGAGTAACTTTCAAAGTCTGCAGACGCATGAAGGGGGCAGAGATATTGTAATATTCAGAGCAGGAGATGGGGGACAATCACAGAATTGAAGATGTGAGGCCAGCTCCTGTTTCTGAATGTCAGTGTTTAGCTTTTAAACTTTAGTCCTGTGCTAATAATTCCAAGTTTGCAATCCCACACTTTGCTGTTGTGAATTAGAGTTGTGAATTTTCTGAAATTGGTTGTGTAATAAAACTCGGTGCAGGATGCAATGATTCCCATTCTGTCTGCTGCTGCAAAGCCCCCGTGTCTGTCTCAGTTTCATCGTATTTATCAATGATTTGAGATCCTAGAATCATAGAATCCCTGAAGGGCAGACCATTCGGCCCATTGAGTCTGCATCGACCACAATCCCACCCAGGCCCGATTCCCGTAACCCCATATATTTACCCTGTTAATCCCCTGACACTAAGGTCAATTTATCATGTCCAATCCACCTTACCCGCACATGTTTGGACTGTGGGAGGAAACTGGAGCACCCGGAGGAAACCCACGCAGACACTGGGAGAACTCTACACTGACAGCGAGCTGAGGCTGGAATTGAACCTGGGTTCTTGGCGCTGTGCTAACCACTGTGCCACCATGCCGTTCATCATAGAATCCCTAAAGTGCAGAAGGAGGTCCTTTGGCCCATCAAGCCTGCCCCCGACAACAAGAGCACCCGGGCCTGAATCCCCCTAACACTAAGGGGCAATTGAGTACGGCCAATTAACCTAACCCGCACATCTTTGGAGTGTGGGAGGAAACCAGAGCACCCGGAGGAAACCCACGCAGACACTGGGAGAACGTACAAACTCCACACAGACTGTCACCCGAGGCTGGAATTGAACGTGGGTCCTTGGTGCTGTGGGGGAGCAGTGCTAACCACTGTGCCATCATGTCGCCCGGTGATGAGACAGAAAGTTTGCTACATTTCACAGAAATAGGCAGCATTTTAAGTCTTACAGCCAGAAGCTTCAAATGGCAAAGAGGTATTCCACAGCATAAGAGGCCATTCAGCTCATTGAGTCTGCACAGACTTGATGACAGAGTATCTTCCCCAGGCCCTCACCCCAGCCCTATCCCCATAACCCCATTGCTAATCCATCTAATCTATATATCTTGCGAGTGTGGAAGGTAACCAGAGCACCCGGAGGAAACCCACGCAGACACGGGGAGAATGTGCAAACTCCACACAGTCACCCAAGGCTGGAATTGAACCCGGGTCCCTGGCGCTGTGAGGCAGCAGTACGAACCACTGTGCCACCGTGCCGCCCTAAAGTAAAATGTCTTAACTGAATGGTTCAAAGAGTGAAAGATGGATTTCATTGGAGACAATTGTGTGGTCACCCACTTTAAAAAGGATAGAACAGATTGCTTTATGAATGGGGAAAGGCTGGAAAGAGTGGAGGCCCAAAGAGACTTGGGGCGGTCACATCAACATAGAAAATAGGAGGAGGAGGAGGCCATTCAGCCCTTCGAGCCTGACCCACCATTCAACACTATCATGGCCGATCCTCTGTCTCAATGCCATACCCCAGCGCTCTCCCCATACACCTCGACACCTTTAGAGTCTAGAACTCTATCTCTTTCCTTCTTAAATATATTCAGTGACTTGGTCTCCACAGCTTTCTGTGGGAGAGAATTCCACAGGTTCACCACCCTCTGAGTGAAGAGGTTTCCCCTCATCTCAGTCCCAAATGGCCCCCCCGTATCCTGAGACTGTGACCCCTTGTTCCAGACACCCACAGCCGGAGGAAACAATATCCCTGTATCCAGCCTGTCCAGCACTGTCAGAATTTTATACCTTTCAATTAGATCCCCGCTCACTCTTCTACATTCCAGTGAATACAGGCCCAGCCGACCCAATCTCCCCTCAGACATCAATGCTGCCATCCCAGGAATCAGTCTGGTGAACATTCACTGCTCTCCCTCTGTGGCAAGTACATCCTTCCTCAGATAAGGAGAGGAACACTGTACACAAGACTCCAGGTGTGGTCTCACCGAGGCTCTGTCCAGCTGCAGTAAGACATCCTTGCTCTTCTACTCCAATCCTCTTGCAATGAAGGACAACATGGGTGTCACAGTTGTTAGCTCTGCTGCCTCACAGTGCAACGGACCCGGGTTCAATTTTGGTCTCGGGTCACTGCCTGTGTGGAGTTTGCACGTTCTCCCCGTGTCTGCGTGGGTTTCCTCCGGGTGCTCCGGTTTCCTCCCACACTCCAAAGATGCGCGCGTTAGGTTGATTGGCCGTGACAAATTGCCCCTTAATGCCAGGGAGATTAGGATATTGTGAGTGAGACTGTGGGACTGTTCTCTATCTGTGTGTGTGTGTGAGACTGTGCGTGTATCTATGTGTGAGTGTGTGTGTGTGTGTGTCTGTGCGTGTATCTGTGTGTGTGTGTGTGTGAGACTGTGCGTGTATCTGTGTGTGTGTGTCTGTGTGTGAGACTGTGCGTGTATCTGTGTGTGTGTGTGTGTCTGTGTGTGAGACTGTGCGTGTATCTGTGTGTGTGTCTGTGTGTGAGACTGTGCGTGTATCTGTGTGTCTGTGTGTGAGACTGTGCGTGTATCTGTGTGTGTGTGTGTGTCTGTGTGTGAGACTGTGCGTGTATCTGTGTGTGTGTGTGTGTGTCTGTGTGTGAGACTGTGCGTGTATCTGTGTGTGTGTGTGTGTGAGACTGTGCGTGTATCTGTGTGTGTGTGTGTGTCTGTGTGTGAGACTGTGCGTGTATCTGTGTGTGTGTGTGTGTCTGTGTGTGAGACTGTGCGTGTATCTGTGTGTGTGTGTGTGTGTGTGTGTGTCTGTGCATCACTGCGTTTGTTGTCAGTGAGTTTGTGTGTGTTTCACTATCTTCCTGTCTCTCAGTCCCCCAGTCCCAGAATCTGCTTCTCTTTACACAGATGCTGCCTGTCCTGCTCAGTATTCCGGCATTGACTATTTCACAATCTGAGGAGTTGTGAATGCTGCGATCATCAGCGAACATCTCACCTATGGAGGGAAGGTCAGTGATGGAGCAGCTGAAGATGGTTGGGGCCTCGGACACTCACCCTGAGGAACTCCTGCAGTGATGTCCCGGGACTGAGAGGATCGGCTTTGAGATAATCGGCACATTGGGCGAAAGCTTGGAAAGCAGAGGATGCTGATTTAAGGTAAATGGCGACAGCGGCAACATGAGGCAATATCTGTGGCTTTGGAGTGATCCTTGTTGTACCCCACTATTAGCTGCTTGCCCTCCTGAATATCTCACTGTTACTCTCTGCATTACTATCTCATCCCTATCTCTCAGTGACTCTGCCTCTCTCCATCTCTCCGCGGAAATTATAATGGGGAGCAAAGAAATGGCAGCAGAATTGAACATATACTTTGGTTCTGTCTTCACAAAAGAGGCACAGATAACCTGGCAGAAATGTTAGGGAACCAATGGTTTAGTGAGAGTGTGGAATTGAATTGAAGGAAATCAGTATTAGTAAGAAAATGGTGCTGGGGGAATGAATGGGGTTAAAGGCTGACAAAGCCCCAGGGCCTGATAATCTCCATCCCAGAGTATTAAAGGAAGCGGCGCTGGAAATATTGGATGCATTGCTGGTCATCTTCCAAAATTCTATAGACTCTGGAGCAGTTCCTACAGATTGGGGGGTGGCAAATGTAACCCCACTATTTAAAATAATCTTTTCACTTGCGTGTAATTTATCACAGAACACGGGCAGCATGGGCTTATCGAGAATGACGGGATAGTGTTGGGGTGGAGAAGTTATTCCTTCAAGTGGGAATCAGTGTAGTTTTGAAATGTGTTGAGGGTTTCTGCCTCTCCCCATTCAATCCTTCCCAACCTCTCTGTCGAGGCTCCTTCTCACTTTCTACCAGACAATTATTTGTGTTCGAGAGCGGGTGCAGAGGAGATTGAAATGAAACAGACAGACAGTTAACTTCAACACTGTATCTGTCCTGGGAGTGAATGAAGGGGAGTGTCGAGGCAGCTTTACTCTGCATCTAAAGCCTTGCTGTATCTGTCCTGGGAGTATTTAATGGCGACAGTGTAGAGGGAGCTTTACTCTGTATCTAACTCCATGCTGTATCAATCCTGGGAGTGTTTTGATGTGGGAAAGTGCAGAGGGAGCTTTACTCTCTATCTAACCCCGTGCTGTACCTGTCCTGGGAGTGTTTGAAGGGGACAGTGTAGAGGGAGCTTTACTCTGTATCTTACCCCGTGCTGCACCTGTCCTGGGAGTGTTTGATGGGGACAGTGTAGAGGGAGCTTTACTCTGTATCTCACCGTGTGCTGTACCTGTCCTGGGAGTGTTTGATGGGGACGGTGTACAGCGAGCTTTACTCTGTATCTAATCCCGTGCTGTACCTGTCCTGGGAGTGTTTGATGGGGACAGTGTAGAGAGAGCTTTACTCTGTATCTAACCCCGTGCTGTACCTGTCCTGGGAGTGTTTGATGGGGGACAGTGTAGATGGAGCTTTACTCTGTATCTAACCCCGTGCTGTACCTGTCCTGGGAGTGTTTGATGGGGACAGTGTAGAGGGAGCTTTACTCTGCATCTAACCCCGTGCTGTATCTGTCCTGGGAGTGTTTGATGGGGACAATGTAGAGGAAGCTTCACTCTGTATCTAACCCCGTGCTGTACCTGTCCTGGGAGTGTTTGATGGGGGACAGTGTAGATGGAGCTTTACTCTGTATCTAACCCCGTGCTGGACCTGTCCTGGGAGTGTTTGAAGGGGACAGTGTAGATGGAGCTTTACTCTGTATCTAACCCCGTGCTGTACCTGTCCTGGGAGTGTTTGATGGGGACAGTGTAGATGGAGCTTTACTCTGTATCTATCCGCGTGCTGTACCTGTCCTGGGAGTGTTTGATGGGGGACAGTGTAGAGGGAGCTTTACTCTGTATCTAACCCCGTGCTGTACCTGTCCTGGGAGTGTTTGATGGGGACAGTGTGGAGGGAGCTTTACTCTGTATCTAACCCTGTGCTGTACCTGTCCTGGGAGTGTTTGATGGGGACAGTGTGGAGGGAGCTTTACTCTGTATCTACCCCATGCTGTACCTGTCCTGCGAGTGTTTGATGGTGACAGTGTCGAGGGAGCTTTACTCTGTATCTAACCCCGTGATGTACCTGTCCTGGGAGTGTTTGATGGGGACAGTGTAGAGGGAGCTTTACTCTGTATCTAACCCCGTGCTGTACCTGTCCTGGGAGTGTTTGATGGGGACAGTGTAGAGGGAGCTTTACTCTGTATTTAACCCCGTGCTGTACCTGTCCTGGGAGTGTTTGATGGGGACAGTGTAGAGGGAGCTTTACTCTGTATCTAACCCCGTGATGTACCTGTCCTGGATGTGTTTGATGGGGACAGTGTAGAGGGAGCTTTACTCTGTATCTAGTCCCGTGCTGTACTGTCCAGGGAGTGTTTGATAGAGACAGTGTAGAGGGACCTTTACCTTGTACCTCGCCCATGCTCTACTTGTCCTGGAAGTGATTGATGGGGACAGTGCAGAGGGAGCTTTACTCTGGATCTAAACCCCGTGCTGTACCTGTCCTGGGAGTGTTTGATGGGGACAGTGTAGAGGGAGCTTTACTCTGTATCTAACCCCGTGCTGTTCCTGTCCTGGGAGTGTTTGATGGGGACAGTGTAGAGGGAACTTGACTCTGCATCAAACCCCGTGCTGTGCTGTCCAGGGAGTGTTTGATAGGGACAGTGTAGAGGGACCTTTCCTCTGTACCTAACCCCGTGCTGTACCTGTCCTGGGAGTGTTTGATAGGGACAGTGTAGAGGGAGCTTTACTCTGTATCTAACCCCGTGCTCTTCCTGTCCTGGTCGTGTTTGATGTGGACAGTGTAGAGGGAGCTTTACTCTGTACCTGTCCTGCGAGTGTTTGATGGGGGACAGTGCAGAGGGAGCTTTACTCTGCATCAAACCCCGTGCTGTACTGTCCAGGGAGTGTTTGGTAGGGACAGTGTAGAGGGAGCTTTACTCTGTACCTAACCCCGTGCTGTACCTGTCCTGGGAGTGTTTGATGGGGACAGTATAGAGGGAGCTTTACTCTGTATCTCAGCCCGTGCTCTTCCTGTCCTGGTCGTGTTTGATGTGGACAGTGTAGAGGGAGCATTACTCTGTACCTGTCCTGCGAGTGTTTGATGGGGGACAGTGCAGAGGGAGCTTTACTCTGTATCTAACCCCGTGCTGTACCTGTCCTGGGAGTGTTTGATGGGGACAGTGCAGAGGGAGATTTACTCTGTATCTAACCCTGTGCTGTACCTGTCCAGGGAGTGTTTGATGGGGACAGTGTAGAGGGAGCTTTACTCTGTATCTAACCTAGTGCTGTACCTGTCCTGGGAGTGTTTGATGGGGACAGTGTAGAGGGAGCTTTACTCTGTATCTTAACCCATGCTGTACCTGTCCTGGGAGTGTTTGATGGGGACAGTGTAGAGGGAGCTTTACTCTGTATCTCACCGTGTGCTGTACCTGTCCTGGGAGTGTTTGATGGGGACGGTGTACAGCGAGCTTTACTCTGTATCTAATCCCGTGCTGTACCTGTCCTGGGAGTGTTTGATGGGGACAGTGTAGAGAGAGCTTTACTCTGTATCTAACCCCGTGCTGTACCTGTCCTGGGAGTGTTTGATGGGGGACAGTGTAGATGGAGCTTTACTCTGTATCTAACCCCGTGCTGTACCTGTCCTGGGAGTGTTTGATGGGGACAGTGTAGAGGGAGCTTTACTCTGCATCTAACCCCGTGCTGTATCTGTCCTGGGAGTGTTTGATGGGGACAATGTAGAGGAAGCTTCACTCTGTATCTAACCCCGTGCTGTACCTGTCCTGGGAGTGTTTGATGGGGGACAGTGTAGATGGAGCTTTACTCTGTATCTAACCCCATGCTGTACCTGTCCTGGGAGTGTTTGAAGGGGACAGTGTAGATGGAGCTTTACTCTGTATCTAACCCCGTGCTGTACCTGTCCTGGGAGTGTTTGATGGGGGACAGTGTAGAGGGAGCTTTACTCTGTATCTAACCCCGTGCTGTACCTGTCCTGGGAGTGTTTGATGCGGACAGTGTAGAGGGAGCTTTACTCTGTATCTAACCCCGTGCTGTACCTGTCCTGGGAGTGTTTGATGGGGACAGTGTCGAGGGAGCTTTACGCTGTGTCTAACTCCATGCTGTATCAATCCTGGGAGTGTTTTGATGTGGGAAAGTGCAGAGGGAGCTTTACTCTGTATCTAACCCCGTGCTGCACCTGTCCTGGGAGTGTCTGATGGGGACAATTTCAAGGGAGCTTTACTCTGTATCTAACCCCGTGCTGTACCTGTCCTGGGAGTGTTTGATGGGGACAGTGTGGAGGGAGCTTTACTCTGTATCTACCCCATGCTGTACCTGTCCTGCGAGTGTTTGATGGGGACAATTTCAAGGGAGCTTTACTCTGTATCTAACCCCGTGATGTACCTGTCCTGGGAGTGTTTGATGGGGGACAGTGTAGAGGGAGCTTTACTCTGTATTTAACCCCGTGCTGTACCTGTCCTGGGAGTGTTTGATGGGGACAGTGTAGAGGGAGCTTTACTCTGTATCTAACCCCGTGATGTACCTGTCCTGGATGTGTTTGATGGGGACAGTGTAGAGGGAGCTTTACTCTGTATCTAGTCCCGTGCTGTACTGTCCAGGGAGTGTTTGATAGAGACAGTGTAGAGGGACCTTTACCCTGTACCTCGCCCATGCTCTACTTGTCCTGGAAGTGATTGATGGGGACAGTGTAGAGGGAGCTTTACTCTGGATCTAAACCCCGTGCTGTACCTGTCCTGGGAGTGTTTGATGGGGACAGTGTAGAGGGAGCTTTACTCTGTATCTAACCCCGTGCTGTTCCTGTCCTGGGAGTGTTTGATGGGGACAGTGTAGAGGGAACTTGACTCTGCACCAAACCCCGTGCTGTGCTGTCCAGGGAGTGTTTGATAGGGACAGTGTAGAGGGACCTTTCCTCTGTACCTAACCCCGTGCTGTACCTGTCCTGGGAGTGTTTGGTAGGGACAGTGTAGAGGGAGCTTTACTCTGTACCTAACCCCGTGCTGTACCTGTCCTGGGAGTGTTTGATGGGGACAGTATAGAGGGAGCTTTACTCTGTATCTCAGCCCGTGCTCTTCCTGTCCTGGTCGTGTTTGATGTGGACAGTGTAGAGGGAGCATTACTCTGTACCTGTCCTGCGAGTGTTTGATGGGGGACAGTGCAGAGGGAGCTTTACTCTGTATCTAACCCCGTGCTGTACCTGTCCTGGGAGTGTTTGATGGGGACAGTGTAGAGGGAGCTTTACTCTGTATCTAAACGCATGCTGTACCTGTCCTGGGAGTGTTTGATGGGGACAGTGTAGAGGGAGCTCTACTCTGTATCTAACCCCGTGCTGTACCTGTCCTGGGAGTGTTTGATGGGGACAGTGTAGAGGGAGCTTTACTCTGTATCTAACCCCGTGCTGTCCCTGTCCAGGGAGTGTTTGATGTGGACAGTGCAGAGGGAGCTTTACTCTGTATCTAACCCTGTGCTGTACCTGTCCTGGGAGTGTGAAGCATCTTGGGATAATACTGTCCAAGGTGCTATATAAATGCAAGTTGTTGTTGTGTGTGTCTGAGTGTCAGCTTCTGTCCATGTCCAGGACACTGCAGGTAACAGAGAATGATTCACTCTGGTCTGCGATTGTACATCTCGTGTGTGTCTCAGTGTCAGCTCTGAAACATGTACAGCACTATCCCATCCTGTTTCTGTGTCTCTCTGCCTCTGTATCTGTATCTCTCCCTCTCGCTCCATCTCTCTCCCCATGACTGAAACAAACTAGAGTTTAAATCCCACACTGGGATGCTGTTCAATGTGAGTTCAGTTTTCCCAGAAATAAAAATCCTCAATTAAAAATTCCTTTGACACAGCAGAGGGAACTTTTCTCAAAGTGAATTTGCGGCTGTCTTGAATTTGAACCCAAGTTTTCAATATGGGGGTGGCACAGTGATGCAGGGGTTAGCACTGCTTCCTCACAGTGCCAGGGACCCGCCTTCGATTCCCAGCATGGGTCACTTTCTGACTGGAGTTTGAACGTCCTTCCCGTGTTTGTGTGGGTTTCCTCCGGGTGCTCCGGTTTCATCCCACACTCCAAAGATAGAACAAAGAAAATTACAGCATGGGAACAGGTCTTTCGGCTCTCCAATCCTGCACCGACCATGCTGCCTGACTGAACTAAAACCCCCTCCCCTTCCGGGGACCATATCCCTCCATTCCCATCTTATTCATGTCTTTGTCAAGACGCCCTTGAAAAGTCACTATCATATCCGTTTCCACTCCCTCCCCCGGCAACGAGTTCCAGGCACCCACCACACTCTGTGTAAAACAACTTTCCTCCCACATCTCCTTTAAACCTTGCCCCTCGCACCTTAAACCTCTGCCCCCAAGTAATAACTCTTCCACCCTGGGAAAAATCTTCTGACTATCCACTCTGTCCATGCCCCTCATAATCTGGCAGACTTCTATCAGGTGTACAGGTTAGGTGGATTGGCCAAGCTAAATTGTCCCTTCGTGTCAGGAGGATTAGCTGAGGTAAATGTGTGGGATTATAGGGATGGGGCCTGGGTGGGATTGTGGTCAGTGCAGACTCGATGGGCCGAATGGCCTCCTGCACTACATGATTCTATGAACCCTGTTCTGTATTTGGTTTGGGATTGTTTGTTGAAAAGTGTAGTTGAAGTGTTACTCTGTAAGGCTGGAATTTAGGCTACGGGAAGATTGGATCAAACACTTCAAGATAATAAGGGGAATGGAGAGGACTGATAAAGAACAACTTTTCCTGCTGGTTGGGGAGTCCAGGACTTGGGGACATTGGATTTCAAACAATGTTGAGGATTTTAGACTTGCAGGAGTGGAATTCAGAAATACTTTCCCACACCAGCTGTGATATTAGTTTGGAACTACCTTCTATAATTCGCAGTTGATGCTCAGTCGCTTATTAATGTTTAAATCTGAGGTTGATAGATGATATTTTTATACAGGAGAAGCAATTTAAAATCAATGGGTCAATGTTAAAATGGATGCAGGAACAGAGAGACCTGGGCTTTCAGTTCATGTTTACATCTTAAAGATTCAACCTGGTGCTCAGAATCTGTCAGTTGAATCTACTTTACCCGCCTGATAAAGTGTCAACAATTGTGCTGGGGAATGTGACAAAAGGTGACATTCCTGCACAGTGGGGTTGGGAGGTTGTTTGAAAGGAGATTCAGATTGTATCAGAAAGCGTCAATTAGATTGTGTCTCGTTGCAGAAGGTGCATATTTCACAGGAAATGCCCCGAGATAAAGACTAGTTTCACCGATGTCTGAGTGACTTTCAAAGTCTGCAGACGCATGAAGGGGGCAGAGATATTGTAATATTCAGAGCAGGAGATGGGGGACAATCACAGAATTGAAGATGTGAGGCCATCTCTTGTTTCCGAATGTCAGTGTTTAGCTTTTAAACTTTAGTCCTGTGCTAATAATTCCAAGTTTGCAATCCCACACTTTGCTGTTGTGAATTAGAGTTGTGAATTTTCTGAAATTGGTTGTGTAATAAAACTCGGTGCAGGATGCAATGATTCCCATTCTGCCTGCTGCTGCAAAGCCCCCGTGTCTGTCTCAGTTTCATCGTATTTATCAATGATTTGAGATCCTAGAATCATAGAATCCCTAAAGGGCAGACCATTCGGCCCATCGGGTCTGCATCGACCACAATCCCACCCAGGCCCGATTCCCGTAACCCCATATATTTACCCTGTTAATCCCCTGACACTAAGGTCAATTTATCATGGCCAATCCACCTAACCCGCACATGTTTGGACTGTGGGAGGAAACTGGAGCACCCGGAGGAAACCCACGCAGACACTGGGAGAACTCTACACTGACAGCGAGCTGAGGCTGGAATTGAACCTGGGTTCTTGGCGCTGTGCTAACCACTGTGCCACCATGCCGTTCATCATAGAATCCCTAAAGTGCAGAAGGAGGTCCTTTGGTCCATCAAGCCTGCCCCCGACAACAATACCACCCGGGCCTGAATCCCCCTAACACTAAGGGGCAATTGAGCACGGCCAATTAACCTCACCCGCACATCTTTGGAGTGTGGGAGGAAACCAGAGCACCCGGAGGAAACCCACGCAGACACTGGGAGAACGTACAAACTCCACACAGACAGTCACCCGAGGCTGGAATTGAACGTGGGTCCTTGGTGCTGTGGGGGAGCAGTGCTAACCACTGTGCCATCATGTCGCCCGGTGATGAGACAGAAAGTTTGCTACATTTCACAGAAATAGGCAGCATTTTAAGTCTTACAGCCAGAAGCTTCAAATGGCAAAGAGGTATTCCACAGCATAAGAGGCCATTCAGCTCATTGAGTCTGCACAGACTGGATGACAGAGTATCTTACCCAGGCGCTCACCCCAGCCCTATCCCCATAACCCCATTGCTAATCCATCTAATCTATATATCTTGCGAGTGTGGAAGGTAACCAGAGCACCCGGAGGAAACCCTTGCAGACACGGGGAGAATGTGCAAACTCCACACAGTCACCCGAGGCTGGCATTGAACCCGGGTCCCTGGCGCTGTGAAGCAGCAGTACGAACCACTGTGCCACCGGGCCGCCCGAAAGTTAAATGTCTTGACTGAATGGTTCAAAGAGTGAAAGATGGATTTCATTGGAGACAATTGTGTGGTCACCCACTTTAAAAAGGATAGAACAGATTGCTTTATGAATGGGGAAAGGCTGGAAAGAGTGGAGGCCCAAAGAGACTTGGGGCGGTCACATCAACATAGAAAATAGGAGGAGGAAGAGGCCATTCAGCCCTTCGAGCCTGACCCACCATTCAACACTATCATGGCCGATCCTCTGTCTCAATGCCATACCCCAGCGCCCTCCCCATACACCTCGACACCTTTAGAGTGTAGAATTCTATCTCTTTCCTTCTTAAATATATTCAGTGACTTGGTCTCCACAGCTTTCTGTGGGAGAGAATTCCACAGGTTCACCACCCTCTGAGTGAAGAGGTTTCCCCTCATCTCAGTCCCAAATGGCCTCCCCCGTATCCTGAGACTGTGACCCCTTGTTCCAGACACCCCCAGCCGGAGGAAACAATATCCCTGTATCCAGCCTGTCCAGCACTGTCAGAATTTTATACCTTTCAATTAGATCCCCGCTCACTCTTCTACATTCCAGTGAATACAGGCCCAGCCGACCCAATCTCCCCTCAGACATCAATGCTGCCATCCCAGGAATCAGTCTGGTGAACATTCACTGCTCTCCCTCTGTGGCAAGTACATCCTTCCTCAGATAAGGAGAGGAACACTGTACACAAGACTCCAGGTGTGGTCTCACCGAGGCTCTGTCCAGCTGCAGTAAGACATCCTTGCTCTTCTACTCCAATCCTCTTGCAATGAAGGCCAACATGGGTGTCACAGTGGTTAGCTCTGCTGCCTCACAGTGCAACGGACCCGGGTTCAATTTTGGTCTCGGGTCACTGCCTGTGTGGAGTTTGCACGTTCTCCCCGTGTCTGCGTGGGTTTCCTCCGGGTGCTCCGGTTTCCTCCCACACTCCAAAGATGCGCGCGTTAGGTTGATTGGCCGTGACAAATTGCCCCTTAATGCCAGGGAGATTAGGATATTGTGAGTGAGACTGTGGGACTGTTCTCTATCTGTGTGTGTGTGTGAGACTGTGCGTGTATCTGTGTGTGTGTGTGTGTGTGTGTGTGTCTGTGCGTGTATCTGTGTGTGTGTGTGTGTCTGTGTGTGAGACTGTGCGTGTATCTGTGTGTGTGTGTCTGTGTGTGAGACTGTGCGTGTATCTGTGTGTGTGTGTGTGTCTGTGTGTGAGACTGTGCGTGTATCTGTGTGTGTGTGTGTGTCTGTGTGTGAGACTGTGCGTGTATCTGTGTGTGTGTGTGTCTGTGTGTCTGTGTGTGAGACTGTGCGTGTATCTGTGTGTGTGTGTGTGTCTGTGCATCACTGCGTTTGTTGTCAGTGAGTTTGTGTGTGTTTCACTATCTTCCTGTCTCTCAGTCCCCCAGTCCCAGAATCTGCTTCTCTTTACACAGATGCTGCCTGTCCTGCTCAGTATTCCGGCATTGACTATTTCACAATCTGAGGAGTTGTGAATGCTGCGATCATCAGCGAACATCTCACCTATGGAGGGAAGGTCAGTGATGGAGCAGCTGAAGATGGTTGGGGCCTCGGACACTCACCCTGAGGAACCCCTGCAGTGATGTCCCGGGACTGAGAGGATCAGCTTTGAGATAATCGGCACATTGGGGGAACGCTTGGAAAGCAGAGGATGCTGATTTAAGGTAAATGGCGACAGCGGCAACATGAGGCAATATCTGTGGCTTTGGAGTGATCCTTGTTGTACCCCACTATTAGCTGCTTGCCCACCTGAATATCTCACTGTTACTCTCTGCATTACTATCTCACCCCTATCTCTCAGTGACTCTGCCTCTCTCCATCTCTCCGGGGAAATTATAATGGGGAGCAAAGAAATGGCAGAAGAATTGAACGTATACTTTGGTTCTGTCTTCACAAAAGAGGCACAGATAACCTGGCAGAAATGTTAGGGAACCAATGGTTTAGTGAGAGTGTGGAATTGAATTGAAGGAAATCAGTATTAGTAAGAAAATGGTGCTGGGGGAATGAATGGGGTTAAAGGCTGACAAATCCCCAGGGCCTGATAATCTACATCCCAGAGTATTAAAGGAAGCGGCGCTGGAAATATTGGATGCATTGCTGGTCATCTTCCAAAATTCTATTGACTCTGAAGCAGTTCCTACAGATTGGGGGGTGGCAAATGTAACCCCACTATTTAAAATAATCTTTTCACTTGCGTGTAATTTATCACAGAACACGGGCAGCATGGGCTTATCGAGAATGACGGGATAGTGTTGGGGTGGAGAAGTTATTCCTTCAAGTGGAAATCAGTGTAGTTTTGAAATGTGTTGAGGGTTTCTGCCTCTCCCCATTCAATCCTTCCCAACCTCTCTGTCGAGGCTCCTTCTCACTTTCTACCAGACAATTATTTGTGTTCGGGAGCGGGTGCAGAGGAGATGGAAATGAAACAGACAGACAGTTAACTTCAACACTGTATCTGTCCTGGGAGTGAATGAAGGGGAGTGTCGAGGCAGCTTTACTCTGCATCTAAAGCCTTGCTGTATCTGTCCTGGGAGTATTTAATGGCGACAGTGTAGAGGGAGCTTTACTCTGTATCTAACTCCATGCTGTATCAATCCTGGGAGTGTTTTGATGTGGGAAAGTGCAGAGGGAGCTTTACTCTGTATCTAACCCCGTGCTGTACCTGTCCTGGGAGTGTTTGAAGGGGACAGTGTAGAGGGAGCTTTACTCTGTATCTTACCCCGTGCTGCACCTGTCCTGGGTGTGGTTGATGGGAACAGTGTGGAGGGAGCTTTACTCTGTATCTAACCGCGTGCTGTACCTGTCCTGGGAGTGTTTGATGGGGACATTGGAGAGGAAGCTTTACTCTGTATCTCGCCCCGTGCTCAAACTGTCCTGGGAGTGTTTGAAGGGGACCCGTGTTGAGGGAGCTTTACTCTGTACCTAACCCCGTGCTGTATCTGTCCTTGGAGTGTTTCATGGCGACAGTGTAGAGGGAGCTTTACTCTGTATCTAACCTCGTGCTGTACCTGTCATGGGAGTGTTTGATGGGGGACAGTGTAGAGGGAGCTTTACTCTGTATCCATCCCCGTGCTGGACCTGTCCTGGGAGTGTTTGACGGGGACGGTGTAGAGGGGGCTTTACTCTGTATCTAACCCCGTGTTGTACCTGTCCTGGGAGTGTTTGATGGGGACAGTGTAGATGGAGCTTTACTCTGTATCTAACCCCGTGCTGTACCTGTCCTGGGAGTGTTTTTTGGGGACAGTGTCGAGGGAGCTTTACTCTGTGTCTAACTCCATGCTGTATCAATCCTGGGAGTGTTTTGATGTGGGAAAGTGCAGAGGGAGCTTTACTCTGTATCTAACACCGTGCTGTACCTGTCCTGGGAGTGTTTGATGGGGACAATTTCAAGGGAGCTTTACTCTGTATCTAACCCCGTGCTGTACCTGTCCTGGGAGTGTTTGATGGGGACAGTGCAGAGGGAGCTTTACTCTGTATCTAACCCCGTGCTGTACCTGTCCTGGGAGTGTTTGATGGGGACAGTGTAGAGGGAGCTTTACTCTGGATCTAACCCCGTGCTGTACCTGTCCTGGGAGTGTTTTTTGGGGACAGTGTCGAGGGAGCTTTACTCTGTGTCTAACTCCATGCTGTATCAATCCTGGGAGTGTTTTGATGTGGGAAAGTGCAGAGGGAGCTTTACTCTGTATCTAACACCGTGCTGTACCTGTCCTGGGAGTGTTTGATGGGGACAATTTCAAGGGAGCTTTGCTCTGTATCTAACCCCGTGCTGTACCTGTCCTGGGAGTGTTTGATGGGGACAGTGCAGAGGGAGCTTTCCTCTGTATCTACCCCATGCTGTATCTGTCCTGCGAGTGTTTGATGGGGACAATTTCAAGGGAGCTTTACTCTGTATCTAACCCCGTGCTGTACCTGTCCTGGGAGTGTTTGATGGGGACAGTGTAGAGGGAGCTTTACTCTGCATTTAACCCCGTGCTGTACCTGTCCTGGGAGTGTTTGATGGGGACAGTGTAGAGGGAGCTTTACTCTGTATCTAGTCCCGTGCTGTACTGTCCAGGGAGTGTTTGATAGAGACAGTGTAGAGGGACCTTTACCCTGTACCTCGCCCATGCTGTACTTGTCCTGGAAGTGATTGATGGGGACAGTGTAGAGGGAGCTTTACTCTGTATCTAAACCCCGTGCTGTACCTGTCCTGGGAGTGTTTGATGGGGACAGTGTAGAGGGAGCTTTACTCTGTATCTAACCCCGTGCTGTACCTGTCCTGGGAGTGTTTGATGGGGACAGTGTAGAGGGAACTTGACTCTGCATCAAACCCCGTGCTGTGCTGTCCAGGGAGTGTTTGATAGGGACAGTGTAGAGGGACCTTTCCTCTGTACCTAACCCCGTGCTGTACCTGTCCTGGCAGTGTTTGATAGGGACAGTGTAGAGGGAGCTTTACTCTGTACCTAACCCCGTGCTGTACCTGTCCTGTGAGTGTTTGATGGGGACAGTATAGAGGGAGCTTTACTCTGTATCTAACCCCGTGCTCTTCCTGTCCTGGTCGTGTTTGATGTGGACAGTGTAGAGGGAGCTTTACTCTGTACCTGTCCTGCGAGTGTTTGATGGGGGACAGTGCAGAGGGAGCTTTACTCTGTATCTAACCCCGTGCTGTACTGTCCAGGGAGTGTTTGGTAGGGACAGTGTAGAGGGAGCTTTACTCTGTATCTAAACCCGTGCTGTACCTGTCCTGGGAGTGTTTGATGGGGACAGTGCAGAGGGAGCTTTACTCTGCATTAAAACCCGTGCTGTACTGTCCAGGGAGTGTTTGGTAGGGACAGTGTAGAGGGAGCGTTACTCTGTACCTAACCCCGTGCTGTACCTGTCCTGGGAGTGTTTGATGTGGACAGTGTAGATGGAGCTTTACTCTGTACCTGTCCTGCGAGTGTTTGATGGGGGACAGTGCAGAGGGAGCTTTACTCTGTATCTAACCCCGTGCTGTACCTGTCCTGGGAGTGTTTGATGGGGACAGTGCAGAGGGAGCTTTACTCTGTATCTAAAACTGTGCTGTACCTGTCCAGGGAGTGTTTGATGGGGACAGTGTAGAGGGAGCTTTACTCTGTATCTAGTCCCGTGCTGTACTGTCCATGGAGTGTTTGATAGAGACAGTGTAGAGGGACCTTTACCCTGTACCTCGCCCATGCTGTACTTGTCCTGGAAGTGATTGATGGGGACAGTGTAGAGGGAGCTTTACTCTGTATCTAACCCCGTGCTGTACCTGTCCTGGGAGTGTTTGATGGGGACAGTGTAGAGGGAACTTGACTCTGCATCAAACTCCGTGCTGTGCTGTCCAGGGAGTGTTTGATAGGGACAGTGTAGAGGGACCTTTTCTCTCTCCCTAACCCCGTGCTGTACCTGTCCTGGGAGTGTTTGATAGGGACAGTGTAGAGGGAGCTTTACTCTGTACCTAACCCCGTGCTGTACCTGTCCTGGGAGTGTTTGATGGGGACAGTATAGAGGGAGCTTTACTCTGTATCTAACCCCGTGCTCTTCCTGTCCTGGTCGTGTTTGATGTGGACAGTGTAGAGGGAGCTTTACTCTGTACCTGTCCTGCGAGTGTTTGATGGGGGACAGTGCAGAGGGAGCTTTACTCTGTATCTAACCCCGTGCTGTACTGTCCAGGGAGTGTTTGGTAGGGACAGTGTAGAGGGAGCTTTACTCTGTATCTAAACCCGTGCTGTACCTGTCCTGGGAGTGTTTGATTGGGACAGTGCAGAGGGAGCTTTACTCTGCATCAAACCCCGTGCTGTACTGTCCAGGGAGTGTTTGCTAGGGACAGTGTAGAGGGAGCTTTACTCTGTACCTAACCCCGTGCTGTACCTGTCCTGGGAGTGTTTGATGGGGACAGTATAGAGGGAGCTTTACTCTGTATCTAAGCCCGTGCTCTTCCTGTCCTGGTCGTGTTTGATGTGGACAGTGTAGAGGGAGCATTACTCTGTACCTGTCCTGCGAGTGTTTGATGGGAGACAGTGCAGAGGGAGCTTTACTCTGTATCTAACCCCGTGCTGTACCTGTCCTGGGAGTGTTTGATGGGGACAGTGCAGAGGGAGCTTTACTCTGTATCTTACCCTGTGCTGTACCTGTCCAGGGAGTGTTTGATGGGGACAGTGGAGAGGGAGCTTTACTCTGTATCTAACCCCGTGCAGTACCTGTCCTGGGAGTGTTTGATGGGGACAGTGTAGAGGGAGCTTTACTCTGTATCTAAACCCATGCTGTACCTGTCCTGGGAGTGTTTGATGGGGACAGTGTAGAGGGAGCTCTACTCTGTATCTAACCCCGTGCTGTACCTGTCCTGGGAGTGTTTGATGGGGACAGTGTAGAGGGAGCTTTACTCTGTATCTAACCCCGTGCTGTACCTGTCCAGGGAGTGTTTGATGTGGACAGTGCAGAGGGAGCTTTACTCTGTATCTAACCCTGTGCTGTACCTGTCCTGGGAGTGTGAAGCATCTTGGGATAATACTGTCCAAGGTGCTATATAAATGCAAGTTGTTGTTGTGTGTGTCTGAGTGTCAGCTTCTGTCCATGTCCAGGACACTGCAGGTAACAGAGAATGATTCACTCTGGTCTGCGATTGTACATCTCGTGTGTGTCTCAGTGTCAGCTCTGAAACATGTACAGCACTATCCCATCCTGTTTCTGTGTCTCTCTGCCTCTGTATCTGTATCTCTCCCTCTCGCTCCATCTCTCTCCCCATGACTGAAACAAACTAGAGTTTAAATCCCACACTGGGATGCTGTTCAATGTGAGTTCAGTTTTCCCAGAAATAAAAATCCTCAATTAAAAATTCCTTTGACACAGCAGAGGGAACTTTTCTCAAAGTGAATTTGCGGCTGTCTTGAATTTGAACCCAAGTTTTCAATATGGGGGTGGCACAGTGATGCAGGGGTTAGCACTGCTTCCTCACAGTGCCAGGGACCCGCCTTCGATTCCCAGCATGGGTCACTTTCTGACTGGAGTTTGAACGTCCTTCCCATGTTTGTGTGGGTTTCCTCCGGGTGCTCCGGTTTCATCCCACACTCCAAAGATAGAACAAAGAAAATTACAGCACGGGAACAGGTCTTTCGGCTCTCCAATCCTGCACCGACCATGCTGCCTGACTGAACTAAAACCCCCTACCCTTCCGGGGACCATATCCCTCCATTCCCATCTTATTCATGTCTTTGTCAAGACGCCCTTGAAAAGTCACTATCATATCCGTTTCCACTCCCTCCCCCGGCAACGAGTTCCAGGCACCCACCACACTCTGTGTAAAACAACTTTCCTCCCACATCTCCTTTAAACCTTGCCCCTCGCACCTTAAACCTATGCCGCCAAGTAATAACTCTTCCACCCTGGGAAAAATCTTCTGACTATCCACTCTGTCCATGCCCCTCATAATCTGGCAGACTTCTATCAGGTGTACAGGTTAGGTGGATTGGCCAAGCTAAATTGTCCCTTCGTGTCAGGAGGATTAGCTGAGGTAAATGTGTGGGATTATAGGGATGGGGCCTGGGTGGGATTGTGGTCAGTGCAGACTCGATGGGCCGAATGGCCTCCTGCACTACATGATTCTATGAACCCTGTTCTGTATTTGGTTTGGGATTGTTTGTTGAAAAGTGCAGTTGAAGTGTTACTCTGTAATGCTGGAATTTAGGCTACGGGAAGATTGGATCAAACCCTTGCTGTTTGTCATTTTCATAAATGACCTGGATGAGGAAGTGGAGGGATGGGTTGGTAAGTTTGCTGACGACACCAAGGTAGGTGGTGTTGTGGATAGTTTGGAGGGATGTCAGAAGTTGCAGCGAGACATAGATAGAATGCAAGACTGGGCGGAGAAGTGGCAGATGGACTTCAACCCGGATAAGTGTGTAGTGATCCATTTTGGCAGATCCAATGGGATGGAGCAGCAGTATAAAATGAAGGGTACCATTCTTAGCAGTGTAGAGGATCAGAAGGACCTTGGGGTCCGGGTCCATAGGACTCTTAAATCGGCCTCGCAGGTGGAGGATGCGGTCAAGAAGGCGTATGGCGTACTAGCCTTCATTAATCGAGGGATTGAGTTTAGGAGTCGGGAGATAATGCTGCAGCTTTATAGGACCCTGGTTAGACCCCACTTGGAGTACTGCGCGCAGTTCTGGTCACCTCATTACAGGAAAGATGTTGAAGCCATTGAAAGGGTGCAGAGGAGATTTACAAGGATGTTGCCTGGATTGGGGGGCATGCCTTATGAGGATAGGTTGAGGGAGCTTGGTCTCTTCTCCCTGGAGAGACGAAGGATGAGAGGTGACCTGATAGAGGTTTACAAGATGTTGAGGGGTCTGGATAGGGTGGACTCTCAGAGGCTATTTCCAAGGGCTGAAATGGTTGCTACGAGAGGACACAGGTTTAAGGTGCTGGGGGGTAGGTACAGGGGGGATGTCAGGGGTAAGTTTTTCACTCAGAGGGTGGTGGGTGAGTGGAATCGGCTGACGTCGGTGGTGGTGGAGGCAAACTCGTTGGGGTCTTTTAAGAGACTTCTGGATGAGTACATGGGATTTAATGGGATTGAGGGCTATAGATAGGCCTAGAGGTGGGGATGTGATCGGCGCAACTTGTGGGCTGAAGGGCCTGTTTGTGCTGTGGCTTTCTATGTTCTATGTTCTAAACACTTCAAGATAATAAGGGGAATGGAGAGGACTGATAAAGAACAACTTTTCCTGCTGGTTGGGGAGTCCAGGACTTGGGGACATTGGATTTCAAACAATGTTGAGGATTTTAGACTTGTAGGAGTGGAATTCAGAAACACTTTGCCACACCAGCTGTGATATTAGTTTGGAACTACCTTCTATAATTCGCAGTTGATGCTCAGTCGCTTATTAATGTTTAAATCTGAGGTTGATAGATGATATTTTTATACAGGAGAAGCAATTTAAAATCAATGGGTCAATGTTAAAATGGATGCAGGAACCGAGAGACCTGGGCTTTCAGTTCATTTTTACATCTTAAAGATTCAACCTGGTGCTCAGAATCTGTCAGTTGAATCTACTTTTCCCGCCTGATAAAGTGTCAACAATTGTGTTTGGGAATGTGACAAAAGGTGACATTCCTGCACAGTGGGGTTGGGAGGTTGTTTGAAAGGAGATTCAGATTGTATCAGAAAGCGTCAATTAGATTGTGTCTCGTTGCAGAAGGTGCATATTTCACAGGAAATGCCCCGAGATAAAGACTATTTTCACCGATGTCTGAGTAACTTTCAAAGTCTGCAGACGCATGAAGGGGGCAGAGATATTGTAATATTCAGAGCAGGAGATGGGGGACAATCACAGAATTGAAGATGTGAGGCCATCTCCTGTTTCCGAATGTCAGTGTTTAGCTTTTAAACTTTAGTCCTGTGCTAATAATTCCAAGTTTGCAATCCCACACTTTGCAGTTGTGAATTAGAGTTGTGAATTTTCTGAAATTGGTTGTGTAATAAAACTCGGTGCAGGATGCAATGATTCCCATTCTGTCTGCTGCTGCAAAGCCCCCGTGTCTGTCTCAGTTTCATCGTATTTATCAATGATTTGAGATCCTAGAATCATAGAATCCCTGAAGGGCAGACCATTCGGCCCATCGAGTCTGCATCGACCACAATCCCACCCAGGCCCGATTCCCGTAACCCCATATATTTACCCTGTTAATCCCCTGACACTAAGGTCAATTTATCATGGCCAATCCACCTTACCCGCATATGTTTGTACTGTGGGAGGAAACTGGAGCACCCGGAGGAAACCCGCACAGGCACTGGGAGAACTCTACACTGACAGCGAGCTGAGGCTGGAATTGAACCTGGGTTCTTGGCGCTGTGCTAACCACTGTGCCACCATGCCGTTCATCATAGAATCCCGAAAGTGCAGAAGGAGGTCCTTTAGTCCATCAAGCCTGCCCCCGACAACAATACCACCCGGGCCTGAATCCCCCTAACACTAAGGGGCAATTGAGCACGGCCAATTAACCTAACCCGCACATATTTGGAGTGTGGGAGGAAACCAGAGCACCCGGAGGAAACCCACGCAGACACGGGGAGAACGTACAAACTCCACACAGACAGTCACCCGAGGCTGGAATTGAACGTGGGTCCTTGGTGCTGTGGGGGAGCAGTGCTAACCACTGTGCCACCATGCCGCCCGGTGATGAGACAAAAAGTTTCCTCCATTTCACAGAAATAGGCAGCATTTTAAGTCTTATAGCCAGAAGCTTCAAATGGCAAAGAGGTATTCCGCTGCATAAGAGGCCATTCAGCTCATTGAGTCTGCACAGACTGGATGACAGAGTATCTTACCCAGGCCCTCACCCCAGCCCTATCCCCATAACCCCATTGCTAATCCATCTAATCTACATATCTTGCGAGTGTGGAAGGTAACCAGAGCACCCGGAGGAAACCCACGCAGACACGGGGAGAATGTGCAAACTCCACACAGTCACCTGAGGCTGGAATTGAACCCGGGTCCCTGGCGCTGTGAGGCAGCAGTACGAACCACTGTGCCACCGTGCTGCCCTAAAGTAAAATGTCTTAACTGAATGGTTCAAAGAGTGAAAGATGGATTTCATTGGAGACAATTGTGTGGTCACCCACTTTAAAAAGGATAGAACAGATTGCTTTATGAATGGGGAAAGGCTGGAAAGAGTGGAGGCTCAAAGAGACTTGGGGCGGTCACATCAACATAGAAAATAGGAGGAGGAGGAGGCCATTCAGCCCTTCGAGCCTGACCCACCATTCAACACTATCATGGCCGATCCTCTGTCTCAATGCCATACACCAGCGCTCTCCCCATACACATCGACACCTTTAGAGTCTAGAAATCTATCTCTTTCCTTCTTAAATATATTCAGTGACTTGGTCTCCACAGCTTTCTGTGGGAGAGAATTCCACAGGTTCACCACCCTCTGAGTGAAGAGGTTTCCCCTCATCTCAGTCCCAAATGGCCTCCCCCGTATCCTGAGACTGTGACCCCTTGTTCCAGACACCCCCAGCCGGAGGAAACAATATCCCTGTATCCAGCCTGTCCAGCACTGTCAGAATTTTATACCTTTCAATTAGATCCCCGCTCACTCTTCTACATTCCAGTGAATACAGGCCCAGCCGACCCAATCTCCCCTCAGACATCAATGCTGCCATCCCAGAAATCAGTCTGGTGAACATTCACTGCTCTCCCTCTGTGGCAAGTACATCCTTCCTCAGATAAGGAGAGGAACACTGTACACAAGACTCCAGGTGTGGTCTCACCGAGGCTCTGTCCAGCTGCAGTAAGACATCCTTGCTCTTCTACTCGAATCCTCTTACAATGAAGGCCAACATGGGTGTCACAGTGGTTAGCTCTGCTGCCTCACAGTGCCACGGACCCGGGTTCAATTCTGGTCTCGGGTCACTGTCTGTGTGGAGTTTGCACATTCTCCCCGTGTCTGCATGGGTTTCCTCCGGGTGCTCCGGTTTCCTCCCACACTCCAAAGATGCGCGCGTTAGGTTGATTGGCCGTGATAAATTGCCCCTTAATGCCAGGGGGATTAGGATATTGTGAGTGAGACTGTGGGACTGTTCTCTATCTGTGTGTGTGTGTGAGACTGTGCGTGTATCTGTGTGTGTGTGTGTGTGTGTGTGCATCACTGCGTTTGTTGTCAGTGAGTTTGTGTGTGTTTCACTATCTTCCTGTCTCTCAGTCCCCCCAGTCCCAGAATCTGCTTCTCTTTACACAGATGCTGCCTGTCCTGCTCAGTATTCCGGCATTGACTATTTCACAATCTGAGGAGTTGTGAATGCTGCGATCATCAGCGAACATCTCACCTATGGAGGGAAGGTCAGTGATGGAGCAGCTGAAGATGGTTGGGGCCTCGGACACTCACCCTGAGGAACTCCTGCAGTGATGTCCCGGGACTGAGAGGATCAGCTTTGAGATATTAGCTGTTTGCCAACCCCGTGCTGTCCCTGTCCTGGGAGTGTTTGATGGCGACAGTGTAGAGGGAGCTTTACTCTGTATCTAACCCCGTGCTGTCCCTGTCCTGGGAGTGTTTGATGGGGACAGTGTAGAGGGAGCTTTACACTGTATCTAACCCCGTGCTGTATCTGTCCTGGGAGTGTTTGATGGGGACAGTGTAGAGGGAGCTTTACTCTGTATCTAACCCCGTGCTCAAACTGTCCTGGGACTGTTTGATGGGGGACAGTGTAGAGGGAGCTTTACTCTGTATCTAACCCCGTGCTGTACCTGTCCTGGGAGTGTTTGATGGGGACAGTGTAGAGGGAGCTTTACTCTGGATCTAACCCCGTGCTGCACCTGTCCTGGGAGTGTTTGAAGGGGACAGTGTAGAGGAAGCTTTACTCTGTATCTAGTCCCGTGCTGTACCTGTCCTGGGAGTGTTTGATGGGGACAGTGTAGAGGGAGCTTTACTCTGTATCTCGCCCCGTGCTCAAACTGTCCTGGGAGTGTTTGATGGGGACGGTGTAGAGGGAGCTTTACTCTGTATCTAACCCCGTGCTGTACCTGTCCTGGGAGTGTTTGATGGGGACAGTGGAGAGGGAGCTTTACTCTGTATCTCACCCCGTGCTCAAACTGTCCTGGGAGTGTTTGAAGGGGACCCGTGTAGAGGGAGCTTTACTCTGTACCTAACCCCGTGCTGTATCTGTCCTTGGAGTGTTTCATGGCGACAGTGTAGAGGGAGCTTTACTCTGGATCTAAACTCGTGCTGTACCTGTCCTGGGAGTGTTTGATGGGGGACAGTGTAGAGGGAGCTTTATTCTGTATCTAACCCCGTGCTGTATCAATCCTGGGAGTGTTTGATGTGGGAAAGTATAGAGGGAGCTTTACTCTGTATCTAACCCGGTGCTGTCCCTGTCCTGGGAGTGTTTGATGGGGACAGTGTAGAGAGAGCTTTACTCTGGATCTAACCCCGTGCTGTACCTGTCCTGGGAGTGTTTGATGGGGACAGTGTAGAGGGAGCTTTACTCTGGATCTAACGCCGTGCTGTACCTGTCCTGGGAGTGTTTGATGGGGACAGTGTAGAGGGAGCTTTACTCTGTATCTAACCCGGTGCTGTCCCTGTCCTGGGAGTGTTTGATGGGGACAGTGTAGGGGGAGCTTTACTCTGTATCTAATCCCGTGCTGTACCTCTCCTCGGAGTCTTTGATGGGGACAGTGTAGAGGGAGCTTTACTCTGTATCTAACCCCGTGCTGTACCTCTCCTCGGAGTCTTTGATGGGGACAGTGTAGAGGGAGCTTTACTCTGTATCTAACCCCGTGCTGTACCTCTCCTCGGAGTCTTTGATGGGGACAGTGTAGAGGGAGCTTTACTCTGTATCTAACCCCGTGCTGTACCTGTCCTGGGAGTGTTTGATGGGGACAGCGTAGAGGGAGCTTTACTCTGTATCTAATCCCGTGCTGTATCTGACCTGGGAGTGTTTGATGGAGACAGTGCAGAGGGAGCTTTACTCTGTATCGAACACCGTGCTGTACCTGTCCTGGGAGTGTTTGATGGAGACAGTGTAGAGCGAGCTTTACTCTGTATCTAACCCCGTGCTGCACCTGTCCTGAGTGTGTTTGATGGGGACAGTGTACAGCGAGCTTTACTCTGTATCTAACCCCGTGCTTTACCTGTCCTGGGACTGTTTGATGGGGACAGTGTACAGCGAGCTTTACTCTGTATCTAATCCCGTGCTGTGTCTACCGTAGGTGTGTTTGATGGGGACAGCGTAGAGGGAGCTTCACTCTGTATCTAACCCCGTGCTGTACCTGTCCTGGGAGTGTTTGATGGGGACAGTGTAGAGGGAGCTTTACTCTGTATCTCACCCCGTGCTGCACCTGTCCTGAGTGTGTTTCATGGGGACAGTGTACAGCGAGCTTTACTCTGGATCTAACCCCGTGCTGTATCTGTCCTGGGTGTGTTTGATGGGGACGGTGCCCAGGTAGCTTTACTCTGTATATAACCCCGTGCAGCACCTGTCCTGAGTGTGTTTGATGGGGACAGTGTACAGCGAGCTTTACTCTGTATCTAATCCCGTGCTGCACCTGTCCTGGGAGTGTTTGATGGGGGACAGTGTAGAGGGAACTTTAGTCTGTATCTAACCCCATGCTGTATCTGTCCTGGGAGTGTTTGATTGAGACAGTGTAGAGTGAGCTTTACTCTGTATCTAATCCCGTGCTGTATCTGTCCTGGGAGTGTTTGATGGGGGACAGTTTAGAGGGAGCTTTACTCTGTATCTAACCCCATGCCAGACCTGTTCTGGGAGTGTTTGATGGGGGACAGTTTAGAGGGAGCTTTACTCTGTATCTATCCCCGTGCTGTACCTGTCCTGGGAGTGTTTGAAGGGGACAGTGTAGAGGGAGCTTTACTTTGTATCGAACCCCGTGCTGTACCTGTCCTCGGAGTGTTTGATGGAGATAGTGTAGAGGGATCTTTATTCTGTATCTAATCCCGGGCTGTATCTGTCCTGGGAGTGTTTGGTGGGGACAGCGTAGAGGATCTTTACTGTGTATCGAACCCCGTGCTGTACCTGTCCTGGGAGTGTTTTTTGGGGACAGTGTCGAGGGAGCTTTACTCTGTGTCTAACTCCATGCTGTATCAATCCGGGGAGTGTTTGATGTGGGACAGTGTAGAGGGAGCTTTACTCTGTATCTAACCCCGTGCTGTATCTGTCCTGGGAGTGTTTGATGCGGACAGTGTCGAGGGAGCTTTACTCTGTATCTAACCCCGTGCTGCACCTGTCCTGGGTGTGTTTGATGGGAACAGTGTGGAGGGAGCTTTACTCTGTATCTAACCCCGTGCTGCACCTGTCCCGAGTGTGTTTGATGGGGACAGTGGACAGCGAGCTTTACTCTGTATCTAACCCCGTGCTGTATCTGTCCTGGGTGTGTTTGATGGGGACAGTGTAGAGGGAGCTTTACTCTGTATCTAACCCCGTGCTGCACCTGTCCTGGGAGTGTTTGATGGGGACAGTGGAGAGGGAGTTTATTCTGTATCTAACCCCGTGCTGCATATGTCCTGAGTGTGTTTGGTGGGGACAGTTTAGAGGGAGCTTTACTCTGTATCTAACCCCGTGCTGTACCTGTCCTGGGAGTGTTTGAAGGGGACAGTGTAGAGGGAGCTTTACTCTGTATCTAACCCCTTGTTGTACCTGTCCTGGGATTGTTTGATGGGGACAGTGTCGAGGGAGCTTTACTCTGTATCTAACCCCGTGCTGTACCTGTCCTGGGAGTGTTTGATGGGGACAGTGGACAGCGAGCTTTACTCTGTATCTAACCCCGTGCTGTATCTGTCCTGGGTGTGTTTGATGGGGACAGTTTAGAGGGAGCTTTCCTCTGTATCTAACCCCGTGCTTTACCTGTCCTGGGAGTGTTTGATGGGGGACAGTGTAGAGGGAGCTTTACTCTGTATTTAACCCCGTGCTGTACCTGTCCTGAGTGTGTTTGGTGGGGACAGTTGAGAGGGAGCTTTACTCTGTATCTAACCCCGTGCTGTACCTGTCCTGGGAGTGTTTGAAGGGGACAGTTCAGAGGGAGCTTTACTCTGTATCTAACCCCTTGTTGTACCTGTCCTGGGATTGTTTGATGGGGGACATTTTAGAGGGAGCTTTACTCTGTATCTAACCCCGTGCTGCACCTGTCCTGGGTGTGTTTGATGGGAACAGTGTGGAGGGAGCTTTACTCTGTATCTAACCCCGTGCTGCACCTGTCCCGAGTGTGTTTGATGGGGACAGTGGACAGCGAGCTTTACTCTGTATCTAATCCCGTGCCGTATCTGTCCTGGGAGTGTTTGACGGAGGACAGTTTAGAGGGAGCTTTACTCCGTATCGAACCCCATGCCAGACCTGTTCTGGGAGTGTTTGATGGGGGACATTTTAGAGGGAGCTTTCCTCTGTATCTATCCCCGTGCTGCACCTGTCCTGGGTGTGTTTGATGGGAACAGTGTGGAGGGAGCTTTACTCTGTATCTAACCCCGTGCTGCACCTGTCCCGAGTGTGTTTGATGGGGACAGTGGACAGCGAGCTTTACTCTGTATCTAACCCCGTGCTGTTTCTGTCCTGGGTGTGTTTGATGGGGACAGTGTAGAGGGAGCTTTCCTCTGTATCTAACCCCGTGCTGTACCTGTCCTGGGTGTGTTTGATGGGGACGGTGTAGAGGGAGTTTATTCTGTATCTAACCCCGTGCTGTACCTGTCCTGGGAGTGTTTGATGGGGACAGTGCAGAGGGAGCTTTACTCTGTATCTAATCCCGTGCCGTATCTCTCCTGGGAGTGTTTGACGGAGGACAGTTTAGAGGGAGCTTTACTCCGTATCTAACCCCATGCCAGCCCTGTTCTGGGAGTGTTTGATGGGGGACATTTTAGAGGGAGCTTTCCTCTGTATCTAACCCCATGCTGTACCTGTCCTGAGTGTGTTTGGTGAGGACAGTTTAGAGGGAGCTTTACTCTGTATCTAACCCCGTGCTGTACCTGTCCTGGGAGTGTTTGAAGGGGACAGTGTAGAGGGAGCTTTACTCTGTATCTAACCCCTTGTTGTACCTGTCCTGGGATTGTTTGATGGGGACAGTGTCGAGGGAGCTTTACTCTGTATCTAATCCCGTGCTATACCTGTCCTGGGATAGTTTGATGGGGACGGTGTAGAGGGAGTTTATTCTGTATCTAACCCCGTCCTGTATCTGTCCTGGGAGTGTTTGATGGGGATCGTGTAGAGGGATCTTTATTTTGTATCTAATCCCGGGCTGTATCTGTCCTGGGAGTGTTTGATGGGGACAGCGTAGAGGGAGCTTTACTCTGTATCGAACCCCGTGCTGTACCTGTCCTGGGAGTGTTTTTTGGGGACAGTGTAGAGGGAGCTTTACTCTGTATCTAACCCCATGCTCTATCTGGCCTGGGCGTGTTTGATGGGGACAGTGTAGAGGGAGGTTTACTCTGGATCTAACCCCGTGCTGTACCTGTCCTGGGAGTGTTTTTTGGGGACAGTGTAGAGGGAGCTTTACTCTGTGTCTAACTCCATGCTGTATCAATCCTTTGAGTGTTTGATGTGGGACAGTGTAGAGGGAGCTTTACTCTGTATCTAACCCCGTGCTGTATCTGTGCTGGGAGTGTTTGATGCCGACAGTGTCGAGGGAGCTTTACACTGTATCTAACCCCGTGCTGCACCTGTCCTGGGTGTGTTTGATGGGAACAGTGTAGAGGGAGCTTTACTCTGTATCTAACCCCGTGCTGCACCTGTCCTGAGTGTGTTTGATGGGGACAGTGTAGAGGGAGCTTCTCTCTGTATCTAACCCCATGCTGTATCTGTCCTGGGTGTGTTTGATGGGCACAGTGCAGAGGGAGCTTTACTCTGGATCTAACCCCGTGCTGTACCTGTCCTGGGAGTGTTTGATGGGGACGGTGCCGAGGGAGCTTTACTCTGTATCTAACCCCGTGCTGTTCCTGTCCTGAATGTGTTCGGTGGGGACAGTGCAGAGGGAGCTTTACTCTGGATATAACCCCGTGCTGCACCTGTCCTGAGTGTGTTTGATGGGGACAGTGTACAGCGAGCTTTACTCTGGATCAAACCCCGTGCTGCACCTGTCCTGGGAGTGTTTGATGGGGGACAGTGTAGAGGGAACTTTATTCTGTATCTAACACAATGCTGTATCTGTCCTGGGAGTGTTTGATTGAGACACTGTAGAGGGAGCTTTACTCTGTATCTAATCCCGTGCTGTATCTGTCCTGGGAGTGTTTGATGGGGGACAGTTTAGAGGGAGCTTTACTCCGTATCTAACCCCATGCCAGACCTGTCCTGGGAGTGTTTGATTGAGACACTGTAGAGGGAGCTTTACTCTGTATCTCATCCCGTGCTGTATCTGTCCTGGGAGTGTTTGATGGGGGACAGTTTAGAGGGAGCTTTACTCCGTATCTGACCCCATGCCAGACCTGTTCTGGGAGTGTTTGATGGGGGACAGTTTAGAGGGAGCTTTACTCTGTATCTAACCCCGTGCTGTACCTGTCCTGGGAGTGTTTGGTGGGGACAGCGTAGAGGGATCTTTACTCTGTATCGAACCCCGTGCTGTACCTGTCCTGGGAGTGTTTTTTGGGGACAGTGTCGAGGGAGCTTTACTCTGTGTCTAACTCCATGCTGTATCAATCCGGGGAGTGTTTGATGTGGGACAGTGTAGAGGGAGCTTTACTCTGTATCTAACCCGGTGCTGTATCTGTCCTGGGAGTGTTTGATGCGGACAGTGTCGAGGGAGCTTTACTCTGTATCTAACCCTGTGCTGCACCTGTCCTGGGTGTGTTTGATGGGAACAGTGTGGAGGGAGCTTTACTCTGTATCTAACCCCGTGCTGCACCTGTCCCGAGTGTGTTTGATGGGGACAGTGGACAGCGAGCTTTACTCTGTATCTAACCCCGTGCTGTTTCTGTCCTGGGTGTGTTTGATGGGGACAGTGTAGAGGGAGCTTTCCTCTGTATCTAACCCCGTGCTGTACCTGTCCTGGGAGTGTTTGATGGGGGACAGTGTAGAGGGAGTTTATTCTGTATCTAACCCCGTGCTGCATATGTCCTGAGTGTGTTTGGTGGGGACAGTTTAGAGGGAGCTTTACTCTGTATCTAACCCCGTGCTGTACCTGTCCTGGGAGTGTTTGAAGGGGACAGTGCAGAGGGAGCTTTACTCTGTATCTAACACCGTGCTGTACCTGTCCTCGGACTGTTTGATGGGGATAGTGTAGAGGGATCTTTATTCTGTATCTAATCCCGGGCTGTATCTGTCCTGGGAGTGTTTGATGGGGACAGCGTAGAGCGAGCTTTACTCTGTGTCTATCTCCATGCTGTATCAATCCTGGGAATGTTTGATGTGGGACAGGGTAGATGGAGCTTTACTCTGTATCTAACCCCGTGCTGTATCTGACCTGGGACTGTTTGATGAGGACACTGTCGAGGGAGCTTTACTCTGTATCTAACCCCGTGCTGCACCTGTCCTGAGTGTGTTTGATGGGGACAGTGTAGAGGGAGCTTTACTCTGTATCTAATCCCGTGCTGTACTTGTCCTGGGATTGTTTGATGGGGACACTGCAGAGGGAGATTTATTCTGTATCTAACCCCGTGCTGTATCTGACCTGGGACTGTTTGATGAGGACAGTGTCGAGGGAGATTTACTCTGTATCTAACCCTGTGCTGCACCTGTCCTGAGTGTGTTTGATGGGGACAGTGTAGAGCGAGCTTTACTCTGTATCTAATCCCGTGCTGCACCTGTCCTGGGAGTATTTCATGGGGACAGTGTAGAGGGAGCTTTACTCTGTATCTAACCCCTTGTTGTACCTGTCCTGGGATTGTTTGATGGGGACAGTGTCGAGGGAGCTTTACTCTGTATCTAACGCCGTGCTGTACCTGTCCTGGGAGTGTTTGATGGGGACAGTGCAGAGGGAGCTTTACTCTGTATCTAATCCCGTGCCGTATCTGTCCTGGGAGTGTTTGACGGAGGACAGTTTAGAGGGAGCTTTACTCCGTATCTAACCCCATGCCAGCCCTGTTCTGGGAGTGTTTGATGGGGGACATTTTAGAGGGAGCTTTCCTCTGTATCTAACCCCATGCTGTACCTGTCCTGAGTGTGTTTGGTGAGGACAGTTTAGAGGGAGCTTTACTCTGTATCTAACCCCGTGCTGTACCTGTCCTGGGAGTGTTTGAAGGGGACAGTGTAGAGGGAGCTTTACTCTGTATCTAACCCCTTGTTGTACCTGTCCTGGGATTGTTTGATGGTGACAGTTTAGAGGGAGCTTTACTCTGTATCTAACCCCGTGCTGTACCTGTCCTGGGAGTGTTTGATGGGGACAGTGTCGAGGGAGCTTTACTCTGTATCTAACCCCGTGCTGTACCTGTCCTGGGAGTGTTTGATGGGGACAGTGTACAGCGAGCTTTATTCTGTATCTAATCCCGTGCTGTACCTGTCCTGGGATTGTTTGATGGGGACGGTGTAGAGGGAGTTTATTCTGTATCTAACCCCGTCCTGTATCTGACCTGGGAGTGTTTGATGGGGATAGTGTAGAGGGATCTTTATTTTGTATCTAATCCCGGGCTGTATCTGTCCTGGGAGTGTTTGATGGGGACAGCGTAGAGGGAGCTTTACTCTGTATCGAAACCCGTGCTGTACCTGTCCTGGGAGTGTTTTTTGGGGACAGTGTAGAGGGAGCTTTACTCTGTATCTAACCCCATGCTCTATCTGGCCTGGGCGTGTTTGATGGGGACAGTGTAGAGGGAGGTTTACTCTGGATCTAGCCCCGTGCTGTACCTGTCCTGGGAGTGTTTTTTGGGGACAGTGTAGAGGGAGCTTTACTCTGTGTCTAACTCCATGCTGTATCAATCCTGGGAGTGTTTGATGTGGGACAGTGTAGAGGGAGCTTTACTCTGTATCTAACCCGGTGCTGTATCTGTCCTGGGAGTGTTTGATGCGGACAGTGTCGAGGGAGCTTTACTCTGTATCTAACCCTGTGCTGCACCTGTCCTGGGAGTGTTTGATGGGGACAGTGTAGAGGGAGCTTTACTCTGTATCTAACCCCGTGCTGTATCTGTGCTGGGAGTGTTTGATGCCGACAGTGTCGAGGGAGCTTTACACTGTATCTAACCCCGTGCTGCACCTGTCCTGGGTGTGTTTGATGGGAACAGTGTAGAGGGAGCTTTACTCTGTATCTAACCCCGTGCTGCACCTGTCCTGAGTGTGTTTGATGGGGACAGTGTAGAGGGAGCTTCTCTCTGTATCTAACCCCGTGCTGTACCTGTCCTGGGAGTGTTTGATGGGGACGGTGCCGAGGGAGCTTTACTCTGTATCTAACCCCGTGCTGTTCCTGTCCTGAATGTGTTCGGTGGGGACAGTGCAGAGGGACCTTTACTCTGGATATAACCCCGTGCTGCACCTGTCCTGAGTGTGTTTGATGGGGACAGTGTACAGCGAGCTTTACTCTGGATCAAACCCCGTGCTGCACCTGTCCTGGGAGTGTTTGATGGGGGACAGTGTAGAGGGAACTTTATTCTGTATCTAACACAATGCTGTATCTGTCCTGGGAGTGTTTGATTGAGACACTGTAGAGGGAGCTTTACTCTGCATCTAATCCCGTGCTGTATCTGTCCTGGGAGTGTTTGATGGGGGACAGTTTAGAGCGAGCTTTACTCCGTATCTAACCCCATGCCAGACCTGTCCTGGGAGTGTTTGATTGAGACACTGTAGAGGGAGCTTTACTCTGTATCTAATCCCGTGCTGTATCTGTCCTGGGAGTGTTTGATGGGGGACAGTTTAGAGGGAGCTTTACTCCGTATCTGACCCCATGCCAGACCTGTTCTGGGAGTGTTTGATGGGGGACAGTTTAGAGGGAGCTTTACTCTGTATCTAACCCCGTGCTGTACCTGTCCTGGGAGTGTTTGATGGGGGACAGTGTAGAGGGAGTTTATTCTGTATCTAACCCCGTGCTGCATATGTCCTGAGTGTGTTTGGTGGGGACAGTTTAGAGGGAGCTTTACTCTGTATCTAACCCCGTGCTGTACCTGTCCTGGGAGTGTTTGAAGGGGACAGTGCAGAGGGAGCTTTACTCTGTATCTAACACCGTGCTGTACCTGTCCTCGGACTGTTTGATGGGGATAGTGTTGAGGGATCTTTATTCTGTATCTCATCCCGGGCTGTATCTGTCCTGGGAGTGTTTGATGGGGACAGCGTAGAGGGAGCTTTACTCTGTGTCTATCTCCATGCTGTATCAATCCTGGGAATGTTTGATGTGAGACAGGGTAGATGGAGCTTTACTCTGTATCTAACCCCGTGCTGTAACTGTCCTGGGTGACTTTGATGGGGACAGTGTCGAGGGAGCTTTATTCTGTATCTAACCCCGTGCTGTATCTGACCTGGGACTGTTTGATGAGGACAGTGTCGAGGGAGCTTTACTCTGTATCTAACCCCGTGCTGCACCTGTCCTGAGTGTGTTTGATGGGGACAGTGTAGAGGGAGCTTTACTCTGTATCTAATCCCGTGCTGTACCTGTCCTGGGATTGTTTGATGGGGACAGTGCAGAGGGAGATTTACTCTGTATCTAACCCTGTGCTGCACCTGTCCTGAGTGTGTTTGATGGGGACAGTGTAGAGCGAGCTTTACTCTGTATCTAATCCCGTGCTGCACCTGTCCTGGGAGTATTTCATGGGGACAGTGTAGAGGGAGCTTTACTCTGTATCTAACCCCTTGTTGTACCTGTCCTGGGATTGTTTGATGGGGACAGTGTCGAGGGAGCTTTACTCTGTATCTAACGCCGTGCTGTACCTGTCCTGGGAGTGTTTGATGGGGACAGTGCAGACGGAGCTTTACTCTGTATCTAATCCCGTGCCGTATCTGTCCTGGGAGTGTTTGACGGAGGACAGTTTAGAGGGAGCTTTACTCCGTATCTAACCCCATGCCAGCCCTGTTCTGGGAGTGTTTGATGGGGGACATTTTAGAGGGAGCTTTCCTCTGTATCTAACCCCATGCTGTACCTGTCCTGAGTGTGTTTGGTGAGGACAGTTTAGAGGGAGCTTTACTCTGTATCTAACCCCGTGCTGTACCTGTCCTGGGAGTGTTTGAAGGGGACAGTGTAGAGGGAGCTTTACTCTGTATCTAACCCCTTGTTGTACCTGTCCTGGGATTGTTTGATGGGGACAGTGTCGAGGGAGCTTTACTCTGTATCTAACCCCGTGCTGTACCTGTCCTGGGAGCGTTTCATGGGGACAGTTTAGAGGGAGCTTTACTCTGTATCTAACCCCGTGCTGTACCTGTCCTGGGAGTGTTTGATGGGGACAGTGTCGAGGGAGCTTTACTCTGTATCTAACCCCGTGCTGTACCTGTCCTGGGAGTGTTTGATGGGGACAGTGTACAGCGAGCTTTATTCTGTATCTAATCCCGTGCTGTACCTGTCCTGGGATTGTTTGATGGGGACGGTGTAGAGGGAGTTTATTCTGTATCTAACCCCGTCCTGTATCTGACCTGGGAGTGTTTGATGGGGATAGTGTAGAGGGATCTTTATTTTGTATCTAATCCCGGGCTGTATCTGTCCTGGGAGTGTTTGATGGGGACAGCGTAGAGGGAGCTTTACTCTGTATCGAAACCCGTGCTGTACCTGTCCTGGGAGTGTTTTTTGGGGACAGTGTAGAGGGAGCTTTACTCTGTATCTAACCCCATGCTCTATCTGGCCTGGGCGTGTTTGATGGGGACAGTGTAGAGGGAGGTTTACTCTGGATCTAGCCCCGTGCTGTACCTGTCCTGGGAGTGTTTTTTGGGGACAGTGTAGAGGGAGCTTTACTCTGTGTCTAACTCCATGCTGTATCAATCCTGGGAGTGTTTGATGTGGGACAGTGTAGAGGGAGCTTTACTCTGTATCTAACCCGGTGCTGTATCTGTCCTGGGAGTGTTTGATGCGGACAGTGTCGAGGGAGCTTTACTCTGTATCTAACCCTGTGCTGCACCTGTCCTGGGAGTGTTTGATGGGGACAGTGTAGAGGGAGCTTTACTCTGTATCTAACCCCGTGCTGTATCTGTGCTGGGAGTGTTTGATGCCGACAGTGTCGAGGGAGCTTTACACTGTATCTAACCCCGTGCTGCACCTGTCCTGGGTGTGTTTGATGGGAACAGTGTAGAGGGAGCTTTACTCTGTATCTAACCCCGTGCTGCACCTGTCCTGAGTGTGTTTGATGGGGACAGTGTAGAGGGAGCTTCTCTCTGTATCTAACCCCGTGCTGTACCTGTCCTGGGAGTGTTTGATGGGGACGGTGCCGAGGGAGCTTTACTCTGTATCTAACCCCGTGCTGTTCCTGTCCTGAATGTGTTCGGTGGGGACAGTGCAGAGGGACCTTTACTCTGGATATAACCCCGTGCTGCACCTGTCCTGAGTGTGTTTGATGGGGACAGTGTACAGCGAGCTTTACTCTGGATCAAACCCCGTGCTGCACCTGTCCTGGGAGTGTTTGATGGGGGACAGTGTAGAGGGAACTTTATTCTGTATCTAACACAATGCTGTATCTGTCCTGGGAGTGTTTGATTGAGACACTGTAGAGGGAGCTTTACTCTGCATCTAATCCCGTGCTGTATCTGTCCTGGGAGTGTTTGATGGGGGACAGTTTAGAGCGAGCTTTACTCCGTATCTAACCCCATGCCAGACCTGTCCTGGGAGTGTTTGATTGAGACACTGTAGAGGGAGCTTTACTCTGTATCTAATCCCGTGCTGTATCTGTCCTGGGAGTGTTTGATGGGGGACAGTTTAGAGGGAGCTTTACTCCGTATCTGACCCCATGCCAGACCTGTTCTGGGAGTGTTTGATGGGGGACAGTTTAGAGGGAGCTTTACTCTGTATCTAACCCCGTGCTGTACCTGTCCTGGGAGTGTTTGATGGGGGACAGTGTAGAGGGAGTTTATTCTGTATCTAACCCCGTGCTGCATATGTCCTGAGTGTGTTTGGTGGGGACAGTTTAGAGGGAGCTTTACTCTGTATCTAACCCCGTGCTGTACCTGTCCTGGGAGTGTTTGAAGGGGACAGTGCAGAGGGAGCTTTACTCTGTATCTAACACCGTGCTGTACCTGTCCTCGGACTGTTTGATGGGGATAGTGTTGAGGGATCTTTATTCTGTATCTCATCCCGGGCTGTATCTGTCCTGGGAGTGTTTGATGGGGACAGCGTAGAGGGAGCTTTACTCTGTGTCTATCTCCATGCTGTATCAATCCTGGGAATGTTTGATGTGAGACAGGGTAGATGGAGCTTTACTCTGTATCTAACCCCGTGCTGTAACTGTCCTGGGTGACTTTGATGGGGACAGTGTCGAGGGAGCTTTATTCTGTATCTAACCCCGTGCTGTATCTGACCTGGGACTGTTTGATGAGGACAGTGTCGAGGGAGCTTTACTCTGTATCTAACCCCGTGCTGCACCTGTCCTGAGTGTGTTTGATGGGGACAGTGTAGAGGGAGCTTTACTCTGTATCTAATCCCGTGCTGTACCTGTCCTGGGATTGTTTGATGGGGACAGTGCAGAGGGAGATTTACTCTGTATCTAACCCTGTGCTGCACCTGTCCTGAGTGTGTTTGATGGGGACAGTGTAGAGCGAGCTTTACTCTGTATCTAATCCCGTGCTGCACCTGTCCTGGGAGTATTTCATGGGGACAGTGTAGAGGGAGCTTTACTCTGTATCTAACCCCTTGTTGTACCTGTCCTGGGATTGTTTGATGGGGACAGTGTCGAGGGAGCTTTACTCTGTATCTAACGCCGTGCTGTACCTGTCCTGGGAGTGTTTGATGGGGACAGTGCAGACGGAGCTTTACTCTGTATCTAATCCCGTGCCGTATCTGTCCTGGGAGTGTTTGACGGAGGACAGTTTAGAGGGAGCTTTACTCCGTATCTAACCCCATGCCAGCCCTGTTCTGGGAGTGTTTGATGGGGGACATTTTAGAGGGAGCTTTCCTCTGTATCTAACCCCATGCTGTACCTGTCCTGAGTGTGTTTGGTGAGGACAGTTTAGAGGGAGCTTTACTCTGTATCTAACCCCGTGCTGTACCTGTCCTGGGAGTGTTTGAAGGGGACAGTGTAGAGGGAGCTTTACTCTGTATCTAACCCCTTGTTGTACCTGTCCTGGGATTGTTTGATGGGGACAGTGTCGAGGGAGCTTTACTCTGTATCTAACCCCGTGCTGTACCTGTCCTGGGAGCGTTTCATGGGGACAGTTTAGAGGGAGCTTTACTCTGTATCTAACCCCGTGCTGTACCTGTCCTGGGAGTGTTTGATGGGGACAGTGTCGAGGGAGCTTTACTCTGTATCTAACCCCGTGCTGTACCTGTCCTGGGAGTGTTTGATGGGGACAGTGTACAGCGAGCTTTATTCTGTATCTAATCCCGTGCTGTACCTGTCCTGGGATTGTTTGATGGGGACGGTGTAGAGGGAGTTTATTCTGTATCTAACCCCGTCCTGTATCTGACCTGGGAGTGTTTGATGGGGATAGTGTAGAGGGATCTTTATTTTGTATCTAATCCCGGGCTGTAATGGCTTCAGGGATGGCAGTTCAGGCAGTATGCTGCATCTCCTGTGGGATGTATGTGGTGAGGAAATCCAGTAGTGTTTCAGGAGATTTTAGTTGTAAGAAGTGCATTAGATTGCAGCTTCTGGAGGAGCGTGTAAAGGAGCTGGAGGGGGAGGTAGAGGAACTCCGCATAATTCGGGAGGCGGAGGTGGAAGTTGATAGGAGTTATAGAGAAATAGTAACTCCTAGAAATGAGGCTTGGGTCAATGCCAGGAGGAGGGGTAAGAAGCAATCGGGAAGACAATCCCCTGGGGCGGTTCCCCTCCATAATAGGTTTTCGGTGCTGGAGGCTACAGTTGAGGAGGAATCAACTGAGCATAGAGAGCAGATCTCTGGGGGTGAGCCGAGTGAGAAAGCTCAGGTGGTTAGGGGCTGTAAAAGACTGGGCCTTGTGATTGGGGACTCCACAATTAAGGGGACAGATAGGAGGGTCGGAACTAAAGGTAGGGACTCAGGGTTGGTGTGTTGCCTACCAGGGGCTGGGGTCCGGGATGTGTCTGACAGGGTATTCAGGACTCTTAGGGGGGAGGGAGATAAACCACAAGTTATTGTACATGTGGGGACACACGACATAGGGAGGATAGGGGAAGGGGATATTAGGCAGGGATTTATGGAGTTGGGGTGGAAACTAAAGGCCAAGACTGACAGAGTGGTTATCTCTGGACTCTTGCCTGTACCACGGGATAGTTTAGAGAGGAATAGGGAGAGGGAAGGTTTGAATTCATGGCTGAGGGGATGGTGCAGGAGGGAGGGGTTCAGGTACTTAAGCAATTGGGGCTCGTACTGGGGAAGGTGTGACCTCTATGAGAAGGATGGTCTACACCTTAATCAGAAGGGGACCAATATCCTGGGGGGTAAATTTGCTAAGGCCATGCAGGGAGGTTTAAACTGTTTCGGGGGGGGGAGGGATCCTGAGTAGTGGGGCTGAAAGTGAGGGATGCATGGATGGGGACTGCAATGCACGGCATTGCAGAGGTGGGGTGGAGCAGGGTTTGAAATGTGTATACTTCAATGCCAGGAGTATTCGCAATAAAGTGGGTGAACTTGCAGCGTGGATCAGTACCTGGGACTTCGATGTTGTGGCTATTTCAGAGCCATGGATAGAGCAGGGGCAGGAATGGATGCTGCAGGTCCCGGGGTTCAAATGTTTTAGTCGAAGTAGGGAAGGAGGTAGAAGAGGGGGAGGGGTAGCATTATTGGTCAGAGATTGTATCACAGTGTCAGAGAGGAGGTTTGATGAGGACTTATCTGTTGAGGTAGTATGGGCGGAGATTAGAAATAGGAGAGGAGAGGTCACCCTGTTGGGAGTCTTTTATAGACCTCCTAAAAGTTCTCGAGAGGTTGAGGAAAGGATTGCGGAGTCAATCCTGCTTAGGAGTGAAAGTAATAGGGCAATTGTTATGGGGGATTTTAACTTGACTAATATTGACTGGAATTGTTATAGCTCTAGCTCGTTAGAGGGGTCAGTTTTTGTTCAAAGCGTGCAGGAAGGTTTTTTGACTCAGTATGTAGACAGGCCAACTAGAGGTGAGGCTATATTGGATCTGGTGCTGGGAAATGAGCCAGACCAGGTGCTAGACTTGGAAGTTGGTGTGCATTTTGGTGATAGTGACCACAATTCGGTTACGTTCACCTTAGTGATGGAAAGGGATAGGCATGAACCTCGGGCCAGTGGTTTTAGCTGGGGGAAGGGTAATTATGAGGCTATTAGGAGAGAATTAGGAAACATAGGTTGGACTAGGAGATTACAGGGACTGGGAACGTCCGACATGTGGAGTTTTTTCAAGGAGCAGCTACTGCGAGTCTGTGATAGGTATGTCCCTGTCAGGCAAGGAGGAATTGGTAGGGCTAGGGAACCGTGGTGCACCAAAAAAGTTTCTTTGTTGGTTAAAAAGAAAAAGGAGGCTTATGTTCGGATGAGACGTGAGCACTCGGGTAGTGCACTAGAAAGCTTTAGATTGGCTAAGAGGGAGTTGAAGAGCGAGCTTAGAAGGGCTAAAAGGGGACATGAGAAGACATTGGCGGATAGGGTTAAAGAGAATCCTAAGGCTTTCTATAGGTATGTCAAGAACAGAAGGTTGGTTAGGGCAAGTTTAGGGCCAGTTATAGATGGCAGAGGGAAGTTATGTGTGGAACCGGAGGAGATTGGTGAAGCATTGAACCAATATTTCTCTTCGGTGTTCACGCAAGGGGACATGAATATAGCTGAGGAGGACACTGGGTTGCAAGGGAGTAGAATAGACAGTATTACAGTTGATAAGGAGGATGTGCAGGATATTCTGGAGGGTCTGAAAATAGATAAATCCCCTGGTCCGGATGGGATTTATCCAAGGATTCTCTGGGAGGCAAGAGAAGTGATTGCAGAGCCTCTGGCTCTGATCTTCAGGTCGTCGTTGGCCTCTGGTATAGTACCAGAAGATTGGAGGTTAGCGAATGTTGTCCCATTGTTTAAGAAGGGGAACAGAGACTTCCCCGGGAATTATAGACCGGTGAGTCTCACTTCTGTTGTCGGCAAGATGTTGGAAAAAATTATAAGGGATAGGATTTATAGTTATTTGGAGAGTAATGAATTGATAGGTGATAGTCAGCATGGTTTTGTGGCAGGTAGGTCGTGCCTTACTAACCTTATTGAGTTTTTTGAGAAAGTGACCAAGGAGGTGGATGGGGGCAAGGCAGTGGACGTGGTATATATGGATTTTAGTAAGGCGTTTGATAAGGTTCACCATGGTAGGCTTCTGCAGAAAATGCAGATGTATGGGATTGGGGGTGATCTAGGAAATTGGATCAGGAATTGGCTAGCGGATAGGAAACCAGTAAACCAGGTTGATAGTAAATATTCATCATGGAGTGCGGTTACAAGTGGTGTACCTCAAGGATCTGTTTTGGGGCCACTGCTGTTTGTAATATTTATTAATGATCTGGATGAGGGTATAGTTGGGTGGATTAGCAAATTTGCTGATGACACCAAAGTCGGTGGTGTGGTAGACAGTGAGGAAGGGTGTCGTAGTTTGCAGGAAGACTTAGACAGGTTGCAAAGTTGGGCCGAGAGGTGGCGGATGGAGTTTAATGCGGAGAAGTGTGAGGTAATTCACTTTGGTAGGAATAACAGATGTGTTGAGTATAGGGCTAACGGGAGGACTTTGAATAGTGTGGAGGAGCAGAGGGATCTAGGTGTATGTGTGCATAGATCCCTGAAAGTTGGGAATCAAGTAGATTAGGTTGTTAAGAAGGCATATGGTGTCTTGGCGTTTATTGGTAGGGGGATTGAATTTAGGAGTCGTAGCGTTATGTTGCAACTGTACACAACTCTGGTGCGGCCGCACTTGGAGTACTGTGTGCAGTTCTGGTCCCCACATTACAGGAAGGATGTGGAGGCTTTGGAGAGGGTGCAGAGGAGGTTTACCAGGATGTTGCCTGGTATGGAGGGGAGATCCTATGAGGAGAGGCTGAGGGATTTGGGATTGTTTTCGCTGGAAAGGCGGCGGCTAAGAGGGGATCTTATTGAAACATATAAGATGATTAGAGGTTTAGATAGGGTGGATAGTGATAGCCTTTTTCCTCTGATGGAGAAATCCAGCACGAGGGGGCATGGCTTTAAATTGAGGGGGGGTAGTTATAGAACCGATGTCAGGGGTAGGTTCTTTACCCAGAGGGTGGTGAGGGATTGGAATGCCCTGCCAGCATCAGTAGTAAATGCGCCTAGTTTGGGGGCGTTTAAGAGATCCGTAGATAGGTTCATGGACGAAAAGAAATTGGTTTAGGTTGGAGGGTCACAGTTTTTTTTTTAACTGGTCGGTGCAACATCGTGGGCCGAAGGGCCTGTTCTGCGCTGTAATGTTCTATGTTCTATGTTCTATGTATCTGTCCTGGGAGTGTTTGATGGGGACAGCGTAGAGGGAGCTTTACTCTGTATCGAAACCCGTGCTGTACCTGTCCTGGGAGTGTTTTTTGGGGACAGTGTAGAGGGAGCTTTACTCTGTATCTAACCCCATGCTCTATCTGGCCTGGGCGTGTTTGATGGGGACAGTGTAGAGGGAGGTTTACTCTGGATCTAGCCCCGTGCTGTACCTGTCCTGGGAGTGTTTTTTGGGGACAGTGTAGAGGGAGCTTTACTCTGTGTCTAACTCCATGCTGTATCAATCCTGGGAGTGTTTGATGTGGGACAGTGTAGAGGGAGCTTTACTCTGTATCTAACCCCGTGCTGTATCTGTGCTGGGAGTGTTTGATGCCGACAGTGTCGAGGGAGCTTTACACTGTATCTAACCCCGTGCTGCACCTGTCCTGGGTGTGTTTGATGGGAACAGTGTAGAGGGAGCTTTACTCTGTATCTAACCCCGTGCTGCACCTGTCCTGAGTGTGTTTGATGGGGACAGTGTAGAGGGAGCTTCTCTCTGTATCTAACCCCATGCTGTATCTGTCCTGGGTGTGTTTGATGGGCACAGTGCAGAGGGAGCTTTACTCTGGATCTAACCCCGTGCTGTACCTGTCCTGGGAGTGTTTGATGGGGACGGTGCCGAGGGAGCTTTACTCTGTATCTAACCCCGTGCTGTTCCTGTCCTGAATGTGTTCGGTGGGGACAGTGCAGAGGGAGCTTTACTCTGGATATAACCCCGTGCTGCACCTGTCCTGAGTGTGTTTGATGGGGACAGTGTACAGCGAGCTTTACTCTGGATCAAACCCCGTGCTGCACCTGTCCTGGGAGTGTTTGATGGGGGACAGTGTAGAGGGAACTTTATTCTGTATCTAACACAATGCTGTATCTGTCCTGGGAGTGTTTGATTGAGACACTGTAGAGGGAGCTTTACTCTGTATCTAATCCCGTGCTGTATCTGTCCTGGGAGTGTTTGATGGGGGACAGTTTAGAGGGAGCTTTACTCCGTATCTAACACCATGCCAGACCTGTCCTGGGAGTGTTTGATTGAGACACTGTAGAGGGAGCTTTACTCTGTATCTAATCCCGTGCTGTGTCTGTCCTGGGAGTGTTTGATGGGGGACAGTTTAGAGGGAGCTTTACTCCGTATCTGACCCCATGCCAGACCTGTTCTGGGAGTGTTTGATGGGGGACAGTTTAGAGGGAGCTTTACTCTGTATCTAACCCCGTGCTGTACCTGTCCTGGGAGTGTTTGGTGGGGACAGCGTAGAGGGATCTTTACTCTGTATCGAACCCCGTGCTGTACCTGTCCTGGGAGTGTTTTTTGGGGACAGTGTCGAGGGAGCTTTACTCTGTGTCTAACTCCATGCTGTATCAATCCGGGGAGTGTTTGATGTGGGACAGTGTAGAGGGAGCTTTACTCTGTATCTAACCCCGTGCTGTATCTGTCCTGGGAGTGTTTGATGCGGACAGTGTTGGGGGAGCTTTACTCTGTATCTAACCCTGTGCTGCACCTGTCCTGGGTGTGTTTGATGGGAACAGTGTGGAGGGAGCTTTACTCTGTATCTAACCCCGTGCTGCACCTGTCCCGAGTGTGTTTGATGGGGACAGTGGACAGCGAGCTTTACTCTGTATCTAACCCCGTGCTGTACCTGTCCTGGGAGTGTTTGATGGGGACAGTGTAGAGGGAGCTTTACTCTGTATCTAATCCCGTGCTGCATCTGTCCTGGGAGTGTTTCATGGGGACACTGGAGAGGGACCTTTACTCTGTATCTAACCCCGTTCTGTACCTGTCCTGGGAGTGTTTGATGGGGACAGTGTAGAGGGAGCTTTACTCTGTATCTAATCCCGTGCTGTATCTGTCCTGGAAGTGTTTGATGGGGACAGTGTAGAGGGAGCTTTCCTCTGTATCTAACCCCGTGCTGTACCTGTCCTCGGACTGTTTGATGGGGATAGTGTAGAGGGATCTTTAATCTGTATCTAATCCCGTGCTGTATCTGTCCTGGGAGTGTTTGATGGGGGACAGTGTAGAGGGAGTTTATTCTGTATCTAACCCCGTGCTGTATATGTCCTGAGTGTGTTTGGTGGGGACAGTTTAGAGGGAGCTTTACTCTGTATCTAACCCCGTGCTGTACCTGTCCTGGGAGTGTTTGAAGGGGACAGTGTAGAGGGAGCTTTACTCTGTATCTAACCCCGTGCTGTACCTGTCCTCGGACTGGTTGATGGGGATAGTGTAGAGGGATCTTTATTCTGTATCTAATCCCGGGCTGTATCTGTCCTGGGAGTGTTTGATGGGGACAGCGTAGAGGGAGCTTTACTCTGTGTCTAACTCCATGCTGTATCAATCCTGGGAATGTTTGATGTGGGACAGTGTAGATGGAGCTTTACTCTGTATCTAACCCCGTGCTGTAACTGTCCTGGGTGACTTTGATGGGGACAGTGTCGAGGGAGCTTTACTCTGTATCTAACCCCGTGCTGCAACTGTCCTGAGTGTGTTTGATGGGGACAGTGTAGAGCGAGCTTTACTCTGTATCTAATCCCGTGCTGCACCTGTCCTGGGAGTGTTTCATGGGGACAGTGTAGAGGGAGCTTTACTCTGTATCTAACCCCTTATTGAACCTGTCCTTGGATTGTTTGATGGGGACAGTGTCGAGGGAGCTTTACTCTGTATCTCACCCCGTGCTGTATCTGACCTGGGATTGTTTGATGGGGACAGTGCAGAGGGAGCTTTACTCTGTATCTAACCCTGTGCTGCACCTGTCCTGAGTGTGTTTGATGGGGACAGTGGAGAGCGAGCTTTACTCTGTATCTAATCCCGTGCTGCACCAGTCCTGGGAGTGTTTCATGGGGACAGTGTAGAGGGAGCTTTACTCTGTATCTAACCCCTTGTTGTACCTGTCCTGGGATTGTTTGATGGGGACAGTGTCGAGGGAGCTTTACTCTGTATCTAACGCCGTGCTGTACCTGTCCTGGGAGTGTTTGATGGGGACAGTGCAGAGGGAGCTTTACTCTGTATCTAATCCCGTGCCGTAATCTGTCCTGGGAGTGTTTGACGGAGGACAGTTTAGAGGGAGCTTTACTCCGTATCTAACCCCATGCCAGACCTGTTCTGGGAGTGTTTGATGGGGGACATTTTAGAGGGAGCTTTCCTCTGTATCTAACCCCGTGCTGTACCTGTCCTGAGTGTGTTTGGTGAGGACAGTTTAGAGGGAGCTTTACTCTGTATCTAACCCCGTGCTGTACCTGTCCTGGGAGTGTTTGAAGGGGACAGTGTAGAGGGAGCTTTACTCTGTATCTAACCCCTTGTTGTACCTGTCCTGGGATTGTTTGATGGGGACAGTGTCGAGGGAGCTTTACTCTGTATCTAACCCCGTGCTGTACCTGTCCTGGGAGTGTTTGATGGGGACAGTGCAGAGGGAGCTTTACTCTGTATCTAATCCCGTGCCGTATCTGTCCTGGGAGTGTTTGACGGAGGACAGTTTAGAGGGAGCTTTACTCTGTATCTAACCCTGTGCTGTACCTGTCCTGGGAGTGTTTGATGGGGACAGTGTAGAGGGAGCTTTCCTCTGTATCTATCCCCGTGCTGTATCTGTCCTGGGAGTGTTTGATGGGGGACATTTTAGAGGGAGCTTTACTCTGTATCTAACCCCGTGCTGCACCTGTCCTGGGTGTGTTTGATGGGAACAGTGTGGAGGGAGCTTTACTCTGTATCTAACCCCGTGCTGCACCTGTCCCGAGTGTGTTTGATGGGGACAGTGGACAGCGAGCTTTACTCTGTATCTAACCCCGTGCTGTATCTGTCCTGGGTGTGTTTGATGGGGACAGTGTAGAGGGAGCTTTACTCTGTATCTAACCCCGTGCTGCACCTGTCCTGGGTGTGTTTGATGGGAACAGTGTGGAGGGAGCTTTACTCTGTATCTAACCCCGTGCTGCACCTGTCCCGAGTGTGTTTGATGGGGACAGTGGACAGCGAGCTTTCCTCTGTATCTAACCCCGTGCTGTATCTGTCCTGGGAGTGTTTGATGGGGACAGTGTGGAGGGAGCTTTACTCTGTATCTAACCCCATGCTGTACCTGTCCTGGGAGTGTTTGAAGGGGACAGTGTAGAGGGAGCTTTACTCTGTAACTAACACCGTGCTGTACCTGTCCTCGGACTGTTTGATGGGGATAGTGTAGAGGGATCTTTATTCTGTATTTAATCCCGGGCTGTATCTGTCCTGGGAGTGTTTGATGGGGACAGCGTAGAGGGAGCTTTACTCTGTGTCTAACTCCATGCTGTATCAATCCTGGGAATGTTTGATGTGGGACAGTGTAGATGGAGCTTTACTCTGTATCTAACCCCGTGCTCTAACTGTCCTGGGTGACTTTGATGGGGACAGTGTCGAGGGAGCTTTACTCTGTATCTAACCCCGTGCTGTATCTGACCTGGGAGTGTTTGATGCGGACAGTGTCGAGGGAACTTTACTCTGTATCTCACCCCGTGCTGCACCTGTCCTGAGTGTGTTTGATGGGGACAGTGTAGAGGGAGCTTTACTCTATATCTAATCCCGTGCTGCAACTGTCCTGGGAGTGTTTCATGGGGACAGTGTAGAGGGAGCTTCACTCTGTATCTAACCCCGTGCTGCACCTGTCCTGAGTGAGTTTGATGGGGACAGTGTAGAGGGAGCTTTACTCTGTATCTAACCCCGTGCTGCACCTGTCCTGGGAGTGTTTGATGGGGACAGTGTACAGCGAGCTTTATTCTGTATCTAATCCCGTGCTGTATCTGTCCTGGGATTGTTTGATGGGGACAGGGTAGAGGGAGCTTTACTCTGTATCTAACCCTGTGCTGTACCTGTCCTGGGAGTGTTTGATGGGGACAGTGTAGAGGGAGCTTTACTCTGTATCTAACCCCGTGCTGTACCTGTCCTCGGAGTGTTTGATGGGGATAGTGTAGAGGGATCTTTATTTTGTATCTAATCCAGGGCTGTATCTGTCCTGGGAGTGTTTGATGGGGACAGCGTAGAGGGAACTTTACTCTGTATCTAACCCCGTGCTGTACCTGTCCTGGGAGTATTTTTTGGGGACAGTGTAGAGGGAGCTTTCCTCTGTATCTAACCCCGTGCTGCACCTGTCCTGAGTGTGTTTGATGGGGACAGTGTACAGCGAGCTTTACTCTGTATCTAACCCCGTGCTGTGTTTGATGGGGACAGTGTAGAGGGAGGTTTTCTCTGCATCAAAACACTTGATGAATCCACTCTTCGATCGCTTCAATGTGAGAACAAACAGGGATCTAATTTTATCCAGCAATTGGATAGAGCTCTTGGGGCTAAAGTGGGATCAGGATGTTGAATTTGATGATCAGCCATGATCATAATGAATGTTGGAGCAGGCTGGAAGGGCCGAATGGCCTCCTCCTGCTTCTAGTTTGTGTGTTTATAAATGATGAAAAGGCAGCAGCAGTGGGAGTTCAATATGTGTGGATATTTCACAGCTTGATTCACACAATACACACAGCAATGTCGCTGATATCTTGGAAATGCTGCAAATGTTGTCAAACACAATACGCAGGGGACCTTAATGTTGCAATGTTACTCCCAAACTGTCATCCCACAGGGTCAACATTTCTGTACAATGTGAGTGAACCGTAAGTTAATATAGTTCAGTTTCAATGTTTAAAATAACCAGTCACTTTTCTGTGGCTGCTTTGGGAATGTCAGTGGAATGTAGTTCACAGTAAAGTCTGAACAATTGTATTGGGGAATAATTGGAAGCAGTTTCCATTGAGAGCTTCCTGCATTCTGGAAATGTGTGTGATCCATTCAGAGACTGGAAATGATGGATGAATAAAGATACAGTTCTTTGTTACTGACATTAGATTGTGCCAGACACGGGGAGAATGTACAAACTCCACACTGACAGTGACCCAAGCCAGGAATCAAACCCGGGTCCCTGGCGCTGTGAGGCAGCAGCGCTAACCACTGTGCCACCCCTCATCGAAACATTGTGCAGTTGTGGAATGCACAGGATAGGAGGGATGTGATAGCACTGGAAAAGGTGCAGAGGAGATTCACCAGGATGTTGCCTGGCCTGGAGAGTTTTAGTTCATAGAATCATAGAACCCCTACAGTCCAGAATGAGGCCACTCGACCCATGAAATCTGCACGGACTCTTACCCAGGCTTACCCCGTAACCCCACGTATGTTCCCGCTAATCCCCCTAACTGATACATCGTGGGACCCTCAGGGCAATTTTGCATGGACAATGCACCCGGAGGAGACCCACGCAGACATGGGGAGAATGTGCAAACTCCACACAGATAGTAACCCGAGGCCGGAATTGAACCCGGGTCCCTGGCGCTGTGAGGCAGCAGTGCTAACCACTGTGCTACCGTGCCGCCACTCGGACTGAAGAGATTTTATAGACTGAGGGTGTGATCTTACCACCTGTTGACGCCACACTCCCGCTCAGCGAGGTCGGAGAATCTGGTGACCAGCCAAATCTCCTTTCACTGCAGTGGGATGGGAAAATCCTGCCGGCCTGAACGGTGATAAGATTCCACCCTGGGGTTGTTTTCCGTGGAGCAGAGGAGGCTGAGGGGGAACACGATGGAGGTGGATAAGATTATGAGGGACATCGATAGAGTAGAGGGGAGAAAGCTTTCCCCTTGGTGGTGGGATCAATGACCAGGGGGTATAGATTTAGGGTAAGGGGCAGGAGGTTTACAGGGGATGTGAGGAAAACCTTTTTCACCCAGAGGGTGGTGGGAGTCTGGAACTCTCTGCCTGAAAGGGTGGTGGAGGCAGAGACCCTCAGAATGTTTAAGAAGTGCTTAGCTATGCATTTGCAATGCCAAGGCTTACCAGGCCGTGAGCCAAGTTGGGTGATTTGTCTTTGACCGGCACAGATGCTCTGGGCCGAAGGGCCTTTTCTGTTCTCTGGACCTCCATTGCTAAAACACAACCTCACTGACGCAGCTTCTGGTCATCCATCCACATCTCTCCCTCTGCAGCTCGGGGACAAATCCTGCCGCGCAATCTTCCTTTGAAGTGGCTTTGGACATTTCATTCTCCGTGAGGACTTGTCCGGACAGTGGCTGCTGTTGTTGTGTTTGTCTCAGTGTCAGCTCAGAAACATGGACAACATGTTAGAAATGGCCGTCTCCCAGTGAGTGTGAGGACAGGGCAGGCTTTGAGCGAGGCCTGGGCCGCTCCCTGAAGGACACAGGGCCACCATTGTGCTTTTTGCTGACAAACAGAAAGCTTTCAGCCCTCTCTCTCTCTCTCTCTCTCTCGTGTCTCATCTCACTCACATTCTGCCCCTTCCATTCACTCTGTGCTGCTTTCTGGAGGAGGCTGCCAGCTTTATCTGCCACAGAGCATCTGCCAACAAGAACATCAGATGAAACCTTCCATTCCCCAAGTCCCTCTTTCCTCTCTGCTCCTCGCTGTCTTTCCGGAGGAAATGGGATGGGAAGCTGATGGGAAAAGATTTGCAGGGCTCCAGGGACAAGGTGGAGCAGTGGGACTGGCTCGATTGCTCTAGCAGAGAGTCGACACCAGCTGAATGGGCTGAATGGCCTCCTTCATTCTGTGGCTATTCTATGGTTGACACACAATAGATAGTCAATATCTTTTCCCAAAGGGGAGTCTAAAACTAGAGGGCATGGGTTTAAGGTGAGAGGGGAGAGATACAAAAGTGTCCAGAGGGGCAATCTTTTCACACAGAGAGTGATGAGCATCTGGAACAAGCTGCCAGAGGTAGTAGTAGAGATGTGACTGAATACTACACATCCTGGTTTGCCAATGACACAAAACATTAGACAGCATTGTAAGCAGCATCGCTGGAAACATCAGATTGCAAAGAGTTATTCATATTTTGTACATGGACATACTGGTGGAGAGGTTTCAGTGCAGGGAAATGTAAACTGACACAACTTAGATTTAAAAGGGATAGAACAACGTACTTTAATAAATGATGAAATGACAGAAACAGTGGAAGCTCCAAATGTCCAGATATTTCACAGCTGAATTCGCACAATACACACAGCAATGGATCTGATATTGCGGAATTGTTGTAAATGTGGTTAATCTCAGTACGGAGGCTGTCTTCATGTTACAATGTTAATCTGATCACTCTCATCAAAACAGGGTCAACATTTCTGTACAATGTGAGTGAATCATCAGTTCAAATAGTTCAGGTTCAGTGTTTAAAATAACCAGTCACTTTTCTGTGGCTGCTTTGGGAATGTCAATGGAATGTAGTTTACAGTAAAGTGTGAACAATTGTATTGGGGAATAATTGGAAGCAGTTTCCATTGAGAGCTTCCTGCATTCTGGAAATGTGTGTGATCCATTCAGAGATAGGAAATGGACGGATGAATAAAGATGTAGTTTGTTGTTAATTACATGAGATTGTCTGCCTTGAAGATTCACAAGTTCCATGTGCTGAGAGAAAGGAATAATTAAACAATGTCTATAATTCAAATCCTTCAGACAAGTGAAAAAGCAGGAGAACAACTGAATCCACAAACGCTGCCACAGACAGTATTCGAAGCTTCAACTTCATGTTTGAATGTGAAGGGCTGATTGAAATAAACAGGAGGCCACACTGGGATGCTGAGCAATTTGATTCCTGTTTTTCCTAAAGTTCAAAATAAAAATCTGTGCTGAAACATTCCTTGGACAGAGCAGAGGGAATTTTACTCTGTATTTAGCCCATTACAGTATTTGTGTTGGGAACATTTGATGAACAGTGCAGATTAAACATTATTCTTAACCGCTGGAATTTAAGTTGGGGGCTGATTTAATCAAACATTGAAAATAATGAGGGAAAGGGAGAGGCTGATAAAGAACACGTTTTTCTGCTGGCTGGGAACTCCAGGATTTGGGAATATTTGAATGTTAGCCTCAGTTTAGAATTTTAGAATTGTAGAAATGGAAACATTGCCAGATATGGTGTGGAGTTAGTTTGAAACAATCTTCTGCAAATGGCTATTGATGCTCAGTCACTTGTTATTATTTTAAACCTGGGGTTGATAGATTTTCCTTCGTCCAAGGGGTTAAGAGACAGAGAGTTAGATCACAGATCAGCCAGGATCTTATTGAATATTGGAACAGGCTTTCAGGAAGATTGTTCCAGATTCCAAACACACTCTTGATGAAGTGCTTTTTCTCACTTCACTTCTGATCCATTTCCCCATCATTTAGAATCTGTGCCCTCTAGTTCCTGAGCATCTCTTGAGAGGGAAGAGTTTCTCACTCTTTAACCTGTGGATATCCCTTTGGATCTTGAATCTCTCTCTCAAGTCTCACCTCAGCCTTCTTTTCTCCAAGGAAAACAGTCCCAACCTCTCCAATCTACCCTCGTAGCTACGGATCTTATTCCCTGGAATCATTCTTGTGAATCTCCTCTGCACTCTCTCCAATGTCTTCACATCCCTCCTCAAGTACGGTGCCCAGAACTGGGCACAGTCTCCAGATGAGGCTTAACGAGTGTCTTATACAAGTTCAATATGAACTCCTTACTCTTGTCCTCAATTCCTCCATTAATAAAAGCTGGGATACCATATACTTCATTTACTGCTCTCTCAAAGTGCCCTGCCACCTTCACTGACGTATGTACATATTAGAATCATAGAATCCCTACAGTGCAGAAGGAGGCCATACAGCCCATCGAGCCTGCGCTAACAACATTCCCACCCAGGCCCTATCCCCGTGATGCAACGTATTTACCCTGATAATACTGGCATGAATTGAGAAATGGTTAACGGACAGAAAACAGAGCTTAGGTACAAATGGGTCATTTTCAGGGTGCCAGGCTGTGACCAGCGGCTTATCACAAGGATCAGTCCGCGGGAGCCCAGCTATTCACAATCCATATCATTGATTTGGACGTTTGGGATCAAATGTAATATTTCCGAGTTTGCAGATGACATGAAAGCAGGTGGAAGTGTGAGTTGTGAGGAGGATGTAGACTCTTCAAGGGGATGTGGGAGAGGCTGAATTAGTGGTGAAACCACACACGGAGTGTTGTGTACAGTTTTATCCTCTTACCTAAGGAAAGACATTCTTGTCCGAGAAGGACTTCAATGACATTTCACTGCATTAATTCCTGGGATGGAGGGATTGTCCTCTGAGGAAAGAAAATGGACTTTTACTTTATGCACTCGAGAAGCATGAGAGGTGACCTCACTCAAACTTGGACAATTCTTACAGGGCTCAGCAGGGTCGAGTCATAGAGGTTTACAGCATGGAAACGCGCTTTGGCCCAACTTGTCCATGCCGCCCAGTTTTTACCATTAAGCTAATCACAATTGCCTGTGTTTCGCCCATATCCCTCTATACCAATCTTACCCATGTAACTGTCTAAATGCTTTTTAAAACATAAAATTGTACCTGCCCCAGCTACTGCCCCTGGCAGCTCATTCCAGACACTCACCACCCTCTGTGTGAAAAGAATTGCCCTCTGGACCCTTTTGTATCTCTCCCCTCTCACCTTAAACCTATGCCCTCTAGTTTTAGACTCCCCTACCTTTGGGAGAAGATATTGACTATCTCGCTGATCTATGCCCCTCATTATTTTATAGACCTCTATAAAATCTCCCCTCAGTCTTCTACGCTACAGGGAAAAAAGTCCCAGTCTGTGCAACCTCTCCTTAAAACCCAAACCATCAAGTCCCGGTAGCATCCAAGTAAATCTTTTTTGCACTCTTTCTAGTTTAATAATATCCATTCTAAAATAGGGTGACCAGAACTGTACACAGTATTCCAAGCGTGGCCTTAACAATGTCTTGTACAACTTCAACAAGACGTCCCAACTTCTGTATTCAATGTTCTGACCAATGAAACCAAGCATGCTGAATGCCTTCTTCACCACTCTGTCCACCTGTGACTCCACTGTCAAGAAGCTATGAACATGTACCCCGAGATCTCGTTGTTCTATAACTCTCCCCAACCCCCAAACATGATCTGAGTAGATACAGGAAGGATGTTTCCCCCGGCTGGGGGCGGTGGGGGGGGGGGTGTGTGGGGGCGGGGGTGGGTGGGTGGTGTCTAGAACCATGGCATAGTCGCAGAGTAAGGGGGCAGGACATTTAGGACTGAGATAAGAACATAAGAAATAGGAGCAGGAGGAGTACATCTAGCCCCTCGAGCCTGCCCCGCCATTCAATAAGATCATGGCTGATCTGATGTGGATCAGTTCCACTTACCCTCCTGATCCCCATAACCCCTAATTCCCTTACCGATCAGGAATCCATCTCTCCGTGATTTAAACATATTCAACGAGGGAGCCTCCACCACTTCAGTGGGCAGAGAATTCCAGAGATTCACCACCCTCTGAGAGAAGAAGTTCCTCCTCAACTCTGTCCGAAACTGACCCCCCTTTATTTTGAGGCTGTGCCCTCTAGTTCTAGCTTCCTTTCTAAGTGGAAAGAATCTCTCCACCTTGACCCTATCCAGCCCCTTCATTATCTTATAAGTCTCTATAAGATCCCCCCTCAGCCTTCTAAATTCCAACGAGTACAAACCCACTCTGCTCAGTCTCTCCTCATAATCAACACCCCTCATCTCTGGTATCAACCTGGTGAACCTTCTCTGCACTCCCTCCAAGGCCAATATATCCTTCCGCAAATAAGGGGACCAATACTGCACACAGTATTCCAGCTGCGGCCTCACCAATGCCCTGTACAGATGCAGCAAGACATCTCTGCTTTTATATATTCTATCCCCCTCGCAATATAGGCCAACATCCCATTTGCCTTCTTGATCACCTGTTGCACCTGCAGACTGGGCTTTTGCGTCTCATGCACAAGGACCCCCAGGTCCCTTTGCACAGCAGCATGTTGTAATTTTTTTCCATTTAGATAATAATCCGATTTGCTATTATTTCCTCCAAAGTGAATAACCTCGCATTTGTCAACGTTATACTCCATCTGCCAGATCCTCGCCCACTCACTCAGCCTGTCCAAATCTCTCTGCAGACCTTCTACGCCCTCCACACGATTCACTTTTCCACTTATCTTTGTGTCGTCTGCAAACTTTGTTCCCCAAACCTCAGTCCCCTCCTCCAGATCGTCTTTCTAAATGGTAAATAGTTGAGGCCCCAGTACCGATCCCTGCGGCACGCCACTAGTTACCATCCGCCAACCAGAAAAGCTCCCATTTATTCCGACTCTCTGCTTCCTGTGAGGAGGAATTTCTTCCCTCAGAGTCATAGAGTGGTACAGTGAAGAAAAGGCCCTTCGACCCATTGAGTCTGCACCAACAGTAACTCCCACTAAAGTTGTGCTAATCCAATTTTCCATCTCTTGTACCATATCTTTGAATGTTGTGATGTTTCAAGTGCTCATCCAAATGCTTTTGAAAGGTTGTAAGGTTTCCGACCTCCACTGCCTTCCCAGGCAGTACTTTCCTGATTCCCATCACCCTCTGAGTGAATGTTTTTCTCAACTCTCCTCTGAATCTCCTGCCCTTTGCCCTAAAACTATGTCCCCTCATGATTGACCCCTCAACCAAGGGGAACAGCTGTTTCCTATTCACCCTGTCCATACCCCTCATAATCTTACACACCTCAATCAGCCTTCTCTGCTCTAAAGAAAACAATCCAAACCTTTCCAGTCTCTCCGTGGAGCTCAAATACTCCATCCCAGGCAACTTGCTGCTGAGCCTCCTCTGTACCCCCCTCTAGTGCTATCATATCCTTCCTCTGGTGTGGTGACCAGATCTGCACACGGTACTCCAGCTGTGGCCTAACCAACACTCTGTACAACTCCAACATTAACTCTTTGCTCTTCTCCTCTGCGCCATGACTGATAAAAGCAAGTGTCTCATCTGCCTTCTTTACCACTTGATTCACCTGCTCTGCTGCCTTCAGGGATCTGTGAATAATTGCCCCAGATCCATATGTTCCTCTGAGCTTCCCAGTGTCCTGCAACTCATTAAATACTCCCTTGCCTTGTTACTGCTTCCAAAGTGCATCACCTCGCACCTATCAGGGTCAAATACCATCTGCCACTGCTCTGCCTATCTGACCAACCCAGCGATATCTTCCTGTAACCTACAACCTTCTTCCCTATTAACCATCCTACCAATCTTGGTGTCATCTGGAACCTTGCTTATCATTGCCCCCACATTATCATCTGTCTCATTGATGTGTAACAATAATAAGCCCCCCAGCACGGAGCCTTGTGGTGCACCACTGGACACCGGCCTCCAGCCACTCAAACAGCCTTCCAACACCACCCTTTGTGTCCAATTACTAAACCAGTTTCCGATCCATCTCGCCAAGTTTTCCTGAATTCCGTGTGCTTCCAGGATGGTGAATCTTTGGAATTCCCTATCCCAGAGGGCTGTGGAGGCTCAGTCATCGTTCACAGACTGAGATGGATCGGTTTCTACTGATTAAACATATTGCAAAGTTTCACCATCTGTGACCCCTTGTTCCAGCCTCTCCCCCCCCCTCTCCCCACCTCCTCAGCCCCTCAGCTGGAGGGAACAACATCCCTGTATTCAGTCACTCCAGCCCAGTCAGAATTTATACATTTCAATTCGATCCCCTCTCATTCTTCGGAACTCCAGTGAATACAGGCCCAGTCGACTCAATCTCTCCTCATACGACAATCCTGCCATCCCAGGAATCAGTCTGGTGTGCCTCCGCTGCTCTCCCTCTACGGTAAGTGCAGCATTTCATAGTTACAGAGACAAAAACTGTCCACAATATTCCAGGTGTGGTCTCACCGAGGGCCTGTACAGCTGCAGTAAGACATCCTTGCTCCTTTCCTCAAGTTCTCTTGCAATGAAGGCCAACATATCATTTGCCTTCCTAACTGTTTGCTGCAGCTGCATGCTTGCTTTCAGTCTCTGGTGTACTAGGATACCCAGGTCCCTTTGTATATCAACATTTCCCAATCTAGCACCATTTAAATAACCCTCTGCCATTCTGCTTCTCTGTCCGAAGTAGTTAAATTCACGTTTGTCCACGTTATACAGCATCTGCCACGCATTTACCCATTCACTCAATTTACTGAAGTCACTGTGAAACATTTTAACATCCTTCTCACTCCTCACATTCCCAACAAGTTTCATGGCATCAGCAAACTTGGAAATATTATTTTTGGTTCCCTCATCCAAATAATTGGTGTACATCTCGTGTGTGTCTCAATGTCAGCTCGGAAACATGTACAGCACAATCCCATCCTGCTTCTGTCTTTCTATGGCTCTGTATCTGTATATATCTCTCTCTGAAATTAGAAAAAAGAAAATTACAGCATAAGAACAGGCCCTTCGGCCCTCCAAGCCTGCACCAACCATGTGTGAACTAAAACCCCCTCCCCTTCCAGGGACCATATCCCTCTATTCCCATCCTATTCTTGTATTTCTCCAGACGCCCCTTAAAACGCATTATTGTATCTGCTTCCACTACCTCTCCCAGCAGCGAGTTCCAGGCACCCACCACCCTCTGTGTAAAAAACTTGCCTCGTATATCTCCTTTAAACCTTGTCCCTCACACCTTAAACCTGTGCCCCCTAGTAATTGACTCTTCCACCCTGGGAAAAAGCTCCTGACTATCCACTCTGTCCATGCCTCTCATAATCTTGTAGACTTCTATCAGGTCACCCCCCTTGCCTCCGTCATTCCAGTGAGAACAAACCAAGTTTCTCCAAACTCTCCTCATAGCTAATGCCCTCCATACCCGGCAACATTCTGGTAAATCTTTTCTGTACCCTCTCCAAAACCTCCACATCCTTCTAGTAGTGTGGCGACCAGAATTGAACACTATATTCCAAGTGCGGCCTAACAATGGTTCTATGAAGCTGCAACATGGCTTGCCAATTTTTAAACTCAATGCTTATTTCCTAAATAACACTGACAATATTTCAAAAGCGCTCCATTGTCGGTGAAACACTTTTGGAAACCCTAAAGCCATGAATAGTACTTTAGAAATGTCCATTCCCAAGTTGCTGTGAGGACATTCAGAGTCAGTGTGTGACTTGGGTCAAAGATAGACCAGCGAGGTCTCTCCCTTAATGACATTGAGTGACTCTTTAGCTTTTTTATGATGAGCAGAAACCTTTCATCTCTCTTGTGTCCAATTCATTCCAATTCTGTCCCTGACATGAATCAGTTGTGACTTTCTGTAGGAGCTGGAATGTTCTCTCTGGCGACAGAGAATCCATTGAGAGGAGGATCAGGTGTGACCTTTCTCTCCTGGAATCCATCTTTCCTGTTTGTGTCTTGTAGATTGTGTGTGGAGAGAGCAGAGGGAAAAGGCTGAGTGGATTTGTAATGAACAGGGGTTTGCTTTCATTCACAAACTGGAGCTGAAGCCAACGTGTGCAGATGTGAAGAATGGAGATCAGAAAAGGACCATGGGTAGAATTGGAGAAAATTCTGCCCATCCAGATGTGCTGTCTTTTTGGAAGAGAAATCGAGTTAATCTCTATTTACAGAGGGAGAAGGGATTCCTCCTCCATTCTATATCTGTTTAGTTTTAGGCTGTCTGAGTGTGAGTGTTAGTGTGTGTGCATATTTTTCTCAATCTGCCTGTCTCTCAGTCCCCCTGGTCCCAGAATCTGTTTCTCTCTCCACAGATGCTGCCTGACCTGTTTGGTATGTCCTTATTTTCTGTTTCAGTATCTGAGGAGTTGCGTATGGTGCTGAACATTGTGCAATCATCAGCGAACATCCCCACTTCAGACCTTGTGATGGAGGGAAGGTCAGTGTTGGAGCAGCTGAAGATGGTTGGGGCCTCGGACACTCACCCTGAGGAACTCCTGCAGGGACGTCCCGGGATTGAGAGGATCGGCTTTGAGATAATCGGCACACTGGGGGAAAGGTTGAAAACCAGAGGATGCTGAATTCAGGTAAATGGCGACAGCGGCAACATGAGGAAATGTTTCTAACGTAGTGAGTGTCCAGTATCTGGAATGTACTGTCTGAGGGCGAGGTGGAAGCGGATTCCATCAAGGACTTCCAGGGGAAGTTGAATGGGAAGCTGAATGGGAAATATTTACAGGGTGACGGGGAAAGGGTGGAGGAGTGGGAATAGTGACATTGCTCTTGCAGAGTGTCGCACTGGCTTGATGGGGCTGAATGGCCTCCTGTGCTGTCACCGTTCTATGATTCAGATGCAAGTTATCTTCTCAGTGTCTATTAGACCCCACTCTTTCCTCCATGATCAGTTACAGCATTTTGAAGTTCAGATCCCAGAACGTTTTATTTGGGGATTTGAGGAGTGATTTGTTTTCCAGCCTGGCCGAGAATTTGATGCTGTAACTGAAGCCACAATTGAATGATTCTGAGGTCAGATTATGATCCACTGAGACACAGCTGGCTCCGAGCTTCCCTGAAAAATGTCGCTGTTCTGTTCCCGGCCAGATGATTTCTCCGTCTTGTGTCGGCCGGCTGTGCCACAAGGATCTGGACTTTGTTCCCAGATGTTCACAATGTTTATCAATGATTTGGATGTGGGGACCTAATGTAATATTTCCAAGTTTGCGGATGACGCAAAGCTCGGTGGGAATGTGAGTTGTGAGGAAAATGCCAAGTGGCTTCAAGAGGATTTGGACAGACATTGTCTCTCAGTGCCTCTCTCAATCTGGCTCTCTCTTTCTCTCACTCTCCTTGACCCTGTCATCTGTTGGTCTCTGCATCTCTCGCTCTCTCTCTCTCTGGGAATCTGTAAAAACATATCCACTAACATGCACACTGACAGAAACATACATACACACACACACACACACATAAACACACACACATACGCGACTGTGAGAATTGTCACAGATCAATCCCAATATCAGTGAGTAATCTCCAATTCAATAGTTTGTGACCAGGTTGTGCAACATGCATTGAAATGTGGCAATATGGAAGTTGGTTCACTCAGTTGGCTGGACAGCTGGTTTGAGATGCACAAAGTCTCCAACACGTCATGAAAGCCCAACCCTTTCAACCTTTCCCCTGGCCTGAGGTGTGGTAAATCACCGCCAGTGAGTTCTCCCCCTCAAAGGGGAGAGCAGCAGATCGTCATCTGGGACTGTGGTCACTTTCCCTTTACCGATGTTCAACTTTATTTCCCTTCCTCAATTTCTGCTCATCTCCAAGAGACTCGAGTGAAATTCACCCAATCTTTCAACACCAATATTACACACACAATACTGGAGCAATTGGACATTTCACACAACACCCAATAGCTGGTAACAAGACCAAACAAAAACCGTTCCAAACAAGAGTGGTGGCACCAGCTGACCCACACAAATATATAACTTTAAAGGAATATTCGTCTATCCATCCAGCTGACTCTCTTTCTCTGTCTACCTAACAGAGAGATTTTTCAGTGCAGTAACAACTGAAACAGGGTAGAATGTAGGAATAAGAAAGACAGGAACTTGTGTAAAATAAAACTGAGACACAGGTGAGTTGAGTAATGAATGAAACAAGGCCGAACACAGCTGTATCTCCGATGATGCTGAATGTAAGAGAAACAGATCAAATCTATTCCTGGGGAAGTGCAGCAACAGCTTAGAAATTGTCGGGTGTGGTGTCGATAGAGGCATGGCTGCGTGCGTTAATAACTGTGACTTCACTGAGTGCATTGGAAACAGTGACATAGTTGAGTGAAGCAATAACTAAGTAAAGACCAATTGTAGTATATACAGAGGGATGGCCCCATGCATTAAGAAGAGAAACTGTATCTAGTTTATAGGGGTGGCACAGTGGTTAGCACTGCAGCCTCTCAGCGCCAGGGACCCGGGTTCGATTCCCGACTTGCGTCACTGTCTGTGTGGAGTCTGCATGTTCTCCCCGTGTCTGGGTTTCCTCCGAGTGCTCCAGTTTCCTCCCACAGTCTGAAAGACATGCTGTTCGGTGGATTGGCCGTGCTAAATTCTCCCTCAGTGAAGCCGAACAGCGCCGGAGTGTGGCAACTAGGGGATTTTCACAGCAACTTCATTGCAGTGTTAATGTAAGCCTACTTGTGACACTAATAAATAACATTTAAACTGTATAAAGTGTTATATACACAGATACAGTGCTGAGGTAAAGAGAAATGGAGACATGCTCCACATTCATTACCCAGACATGGTCGAGTTTATTTTTTATAAAGAGTGACATGGTTAAATGCAGTGATAATTTAAGCAGGTTCCCTCCCTAACTGCACTGTGGGTGTACCTACACCACATAGACAGCAGCGGGTTCAAGACGGCAGCTCACCACCACCTTCTCCAGGGCAACTAGGAATGGGCAATAAATGCTGACCTAGCCAGTGACACCCACATCACAAGAATCAATAAATATTCATCTAACCCAGCACATTGTCCAATGAAATATCAATCCATACATGGTATTAATACAGTGAGAACTCAGAAAGGGTTGATTGTAGTGTCCACAGCAGCATGGTGTAATGTAGTATTCACTGAGACAACTGAGCGTATAAACAGCGACTGGGTTGAGTGCAGTGATAACTGGGAAAGGAGCTAATGTCCGGGATTCTCCGGCTGTTCACTCGTGGGGAATTCTCTGCTCTCGTTCCCCTGCCTCTGGTTTCCTGCTAGCGTGAGGTGACTTCAATGGGAAATCCCATTGACAGCGACAGGACCAAAAACTCCCTCTGCTAGTGAACGGTGTGTCACCTCTCACTGCCCAGAAAGCTGCTGAGGGGAGACTGGAGGATCCCAGAAACTATGTTAAAAATAGCCATATTGGCAGCAGCAGGAAATTATTACATCCCAAACTCAGTAATATTCACAATGATATTCTCCAATCAGCTGAAGGGCAGAGATTACTGATACAAGACCCAGATTGTAATAACTGAGGGAGATTTAGGGCAGAGATTACTGATACCAGGCCCAGATTGTAATAACTGAGAGAGGTTTCGGGCAGAGATTACTGATAGCAGGCCCAGATTGTAATAACAGAGAGGTTTAGGGCAGAGATTACTGATACAAGACCCAGATTGTAATAACTGAGAGAGGTTTCGGGCAGAGATTACTGATACCAGGCCCAGATTGTAATAACTGAGAGAGGTTTCGGGCAGAGTTTACTGATACCAGGCCCAGATTGTAATAACTGAGAGAGGTTTCGGGCAGAGATTACTGATACCAGGCCCAGATTGTAATAACAGAGAGGTTTCGGGCAGAGTTTACTGATACAAGGCCCAGATTGTAATAACTGAGAGAGGTTTAGGGCAGAGATTACTGATACAAGGCCCAGATTGTAATAACTGAGAGATGTTTAGGGCAGAGATTACTGATACCAGGCCCAGATTGTAATAACTGAGAGAGGTTTCGGGCAGAGATTACTGATACCAGGCCCAGATTGTAATAACTGAGAGAGGTTTAGGGCAGAGATTACTGATACCAGGCCCAGATTGTAATAACTGAGAGAGGTTTCGGGCAGAGTTTACTGATACCAGGCCCAGATTGTAATAACTGAGAGAGGTTTAGGGCAGAGATTACTGATACCAGGCCCAGATTGTAATAACTGAGAGAGGTTTCGGGCAGAGATTACTGATACCAGGCCCAGATTGTAATAACAGAGAGGTTTAGGGCAGAGTTTACTGATACCAGGCCCAGATTGTAATAACTGAGAGAGGTTTAGGGCAGAGATTACTGATACCAGGCCCAGATTGTAATAACTGAGAGAGGTTTAGGGCAGAGATTACTGATACCAGGCCCAGATTGTAATAACTGAGAGAGGTTTCGGGCAGAGATTACTGATACCAGGCCCAGATTGTAATAACAGAGAGGTTTAGGGCAGAGTTTACTGATACCAGGCCCAGATTGTAATAACTGAGAGAGGTTTAGGGCAGAGATTACTGATACCAGGCCCAGATTGTAATAACTGAGAGAGGTTTCGGGCAGAGTTTACTGATACCAGGCCCAGATTGTAATAACTGAGAGAGGTTTCGGGCAGAGATTACTGATACAAAGCCCAGATTGTAATAACTGAGAGTGGTTTCGGGCAGAGATTACTGATACCAGGCCCAGATTGTAATAACTGAGAGAGGTTTCGGGCAGAGATTACTGATACCAGGCCCAGATTGTAATAACTGAGAGAGGTTTAGGGCAGAGATTACTGATACAAGTCCCAGATTGTAATAACTGAGAGAGGTTTCGGGCAGAGATTACTGATACCAGGCCCAGATTGTAATAACTGAGAGAGGTTTAGGGCAGAGATTACTGATACCAGGCCCAGATTGTAATAACTGAGAGAGGTTTAGGGCAGAGATTACTGATAGCAGGCCCAGATTGTAATAACTGAGAGAGGTTTAGGGCAGAGATTACTGATACCAGGCCCAGATTGTAATAACTGAGAGAGGTTTCGGGCAGAGATTACTGATACCAGGCCCAGATTGTAATAACAGAGAGGTTTAGGGCAGAGTTTACTGATACCAGGCCCAGATTGTAATAACTGAGAGAGGTTTAGGGCAGAGATTACTGATACCAGGCCCAGATTGTAATAACTGAGAGAGGTTTCGGGCAGAGTTTACTGATACCAGGCCCAGATTGTAATAACTGAGAGAGGTTTCGGGCAGAGATTACTGATACAAAGCCCAGATTGTAATAACTGAGAGTGGTTTCGGGCAGAGATTACTGATACCAGGCCCAGATTGTAATAACTGAGAGAGGTTTCGGGCAGAGATTACTGATACCAGGCCCAGATTGTAATAACTGAGAGAGGTTTAGGGCAGAGATTACTGATACAAGTCCCAGATTGTAATAACTGAGAGAGGTTTCGGGCAGAGATTACTGATACCAGGCCCAGATTGTAATAACTGAGAGAGGTTTCGGGCAGAGATTACTGATACAAGTCCCAGATTGTAATAACTGAGGGAGGTTTCGGGCAGAGATTACTGATACCAGGCCCAGATTGTAATAACTGAGAGAGGTTTCGGGCAGAGATTACTGATACCAGGCCCAGATTGTAATAACAGAGAGAGGTTTCGGGCAGAGATTACTGATACCAGGCCCAGATTGTAATAACTGAGAGAGGTTTCGGGCAGAGATTACTGATACCAGGCCCAGATTGTAATAACTGAGAGAGGTTTTGGGCAGAGATTACTGATACAAGGCCCAGATTGTAATAACTGAGAGAGGTTTTGGGCAGAGATTACTGATACAAGTCCCAGATTGTAATAACTGAGAGAGGTTTAGGGCAGAGATTACTGATACAAGGTCCAGATTGTAATAACTGAGAGAGGTTTCGGGCAGTGATTAATGATACCAGGCCCAGATTGTAATAACTGAGAGAGGTTTAGGGCAGAGATTACTGATACAAGGCCCAGATTGTAATAACTGAGAGAGGTTTAGGGCAGAGATTTCTGATACAAGGCCCAGATTGTAATAACTGAGAGAGGTTTCGGGCAGTGATTAATGATACCAGGCCCAGATTGTAATAACTGAGAGAGGTTTAGGGCAGAGATTACTGATACAAGGTCCAGATTGTAATAACTGAGAGAGGTTTCGGGCAGTGATTAATGATACCAGGCCCAGATTGTAATAACAGAGAGGTTTAGGGCAGAGATTACTGATACAAGGCCCAGATTTTAATAACTGAGAGAGGTTTAGGGCAGAGTTTACTGATACCAGGCCCAGAATGTAATAACTGAGAGAGGTTTCGGGCAGAGATTTCTGATACCAGGCCCAGATTGTAATAACTGAGGGAGGTTTCGGGCAGAGATTACTGATACAAGGCCCAGATTGTAATAACTGAGAGTGGTTTCGGGCAGAGTTTACTGATACAAGGCCCAGATTTTAATAACTGAGAGAGGTTTAGGGCAGAGTTTACTGATACATGATCCCGGCAGGATTTACTGTTTGATAATACAGCTGTTTGGCCCTGTTATGAGCACACCTTCCATGGCCATCAAGTCCGGAAGTCGGCCTTGAACCCTTGAAGAATGAGAGGCGACCCCATTGAAACAGACTTAAAATTCCTACAGGGTGTGACAGGGAGGATGTAGATTGGATGTTTCCCCTGGCTGGTGAGACTAGAACCAGGGGACACAATCTCAGAATCAGGGGCAGACCATTGAAGTCTGAGATGAGGAGGAATTTCTTCACTCAGAGGACGGTGAATCTTTGGAATTTTCTATTCCAGGGGGATGTGGAAGCCCAATCATTCAGCATGTTCAAGACGCAAATCGATTGTGTGAAATAAAATAGGAATATGTGTGTGTGTGTTTGTTTGTGTGTGTGTGTGTGTGTCTGTTTGTGTGTGTGTCTGTTTGTGTGTGTGTGTGTGTGTGTGTGCATGCGTGTGTGTGTGTGTGTGGACATGTTTCCGTGTGTGTTTATTACTGTGTGCGTGTGAGTGTTACTGGGTGAGAATATCTGTTTCTCGGTGTTTTCATAGAATCCTAGACTCCTCCAGTGCAGAAGGAGGCCATTTGGCCCATTGAGTCTGCACCGACCACAATCCCACTCAGGCCCCATCTCCATAACCCCATGCATTTACCCGATCTTGTCTCTCTGACGCGGAGAGACAATTAAGCACGGCCAATGCACCCTAACCAGAACGTCTTTCAGACTGTGGGAGGAAACCGGAGCACCCGGAGGAAACCCGCGCAGACACGGGGAGAACGTGCAAACTCCGCACAGACAGTGACCCAAAGCGGGAACCGAACCCGAGTCCCTGGCGCTGTGAGGCAGCAGTGCTGTGTTTTTGATGTGTGTGTGTGTGTTTGTGTGTTTATTGTGTTTGTGTGTGTGTGTGTTTATTGTGCGTGTTTTATGTGTGTTTGTGTGTGCGTGCTTTGTGTGTGTGCGTGTTTTGTGTGTGTTGGTGTGTGCGTGTTTTGTGTGCGTACGTGCCCCATGATCTGTTTGAATGCTGGCGCAGGATCGATGGGCCAAATGGCCTACACCTGCTCCTATTTTCCTTTGAGATTTAAATACATTGACACACATGCACGCTGACACACACACACAGAAAGATACGCACAGTGTTGACGTATTTATTCACCACTTAATGTGACTGAATGCTACACATCCCAGTTTACCAAAGACACACAATATTCAGCAGCATTGTAAACAACGCAGCTGGAAACATCAAATTGGGGATTTGGTTTGAAAAAGGGTCAAAGCCTCTCTTGCTAAAGGCTGTTTGTCTATTGTGCTGACAGTGATACACTGCCATCCTCTGCTGCCTGCTGGACATTGCTCCAGCCGCAGAGAGAGTGAAGTAGATCAGAAACTCACTGGGAGAGAATGTAGCTTCACACAGTATCCATCCAAAATGACAGGAGCATCAGCACACACACAAGCTCCGTGTGGAGACTGAGAGGGGCTCAGTGTGGAACACAAACCTTCACACTAAACCTGGAAGGACATTGATAAAGAGTTTAAAACAAAACTTCAGCAAATGTTTTGAAACATTTTGGTCCGTGGAAAAGTGCAGTGTGTAAAAAGCTGAAGATGTTTCCATTTCACATCTTCCTGCTTTGGGGAAATGGGAGTTATCTTTGCATTTACAAGGATGTGGGGAGGGAGATGTTTGAATGGACATTCAGCTTTTTGGGTGATTAAAGTGGTAACTTTGTTTCCAGAAGCTGTTTACAGTGATTGTCCCGAGAGATTGTATTGTTTCAGTGATGTCGACGTCTCCAATACTTCAGACAGACGAAGGAAGCAATATACAAAAGGAAAGATTGGGGGAATCACTACATTGAACATAGAACATAGAACATTACAGCGCAGAACAGGCCCTTCGGCCCACGATGTTGCACCGACCAGTTAAAAAAAAAAACTGTGACCCTCCAACCTAAACCAATTTCTTTTCGTCCATGAACCTATCTACGGATCTCTTAAACGCCCCCAAACTAGGCGCATTTACTACTGATGCTGGCAGGGCATTCCAATCCCTCACCACCCTCTGGGTAAAGAACCTACCCCTGACATCGGTTCTATAACTACCCCCCCTCAATTTAAAGCCATGCCCCCTCGTGCTGGATTTCTCCATCAGAGGAAAAAGGCTATCACTATCCACCCTATCTAAACCTCTAATCATCTTATAAGTTTCAATAAGATCCCCTCTTAGCCGCCGCCTTTCCAGCGAAAACAATCCCAAATCCCTCAGCCTCTCCTCATAGGATCTCCCCTCCATACCAGGCAACATCCTGGTAAACCTCCTCTGCACCCTCTCCAAAGCCTCCACATCCTTCCTGTAATGTGGGGACCAGAACTGCACACAGTACTCCAAGTGCGGCCGCACCAGAGTTGTGTACAGTTGCAACATAACGCTACGACTCCTAAATTCAATCCCCCTACCAATAAACGCCAAGACACCATATGCCTTCTTAACAACCTTATCTACTTGATTCCCAACTTTCAGGGATCTATGCACACATACACCTAGATCCCTCTGCTCCTCCACACTATTCAAAGTCCTCCCGTTAGCCCTATACTCAACACATCTGTTATTCCTACCAAAGTGAATTACCTCACACTTCTCCGCATTAAACTCCATCAGCCACCTCTCGGCCCAACTTTGCAACCTGTCTAAGTCTTCCTGCAAACTACGACACCCTTCCTCACTGTCTACCACACCACCGACTTTGGTGTCATCAGCAAATTTGCTAATCCATCCAACTATACCCTCATCCAGATCATTAATAAATATTACAAACAGCAGTGGCCCCAAAACAGATCCCTGAGGTACACCACTTGTAACCGCACTCCATGATGAATATTTACTATCAACCACCACCCTCTGTTTCCTATCCGCTAGCCAATTCCTGATCCAATTTCCTAGATCACCCCCAATCCCATACATCTGCATTTTCTGCAGAAGCCTACCATGGTGAACCTTATCAAACGCCTTACTAAAATCCATATATACCACGTCCACTGCCTTGCCCCCATCCACCTCCTTGGTCACTTTCTCAAAAAACTCAATAAGGTTAGTAAGGCACGACCTACCTGCCACAAAACCATGCTGAAGGTGTGAGGCCTCATCACTCTCTGTCTGGTTTTGTTCTGAAATCTTTACATTTTTAAACACTGAAACCTCTTGCCCTTGTTGGGAATATCAGTGTGGTTTGAGAAAAGCAAACACTGATCCCACACTAAACACCCCCCCCCCCAACACAGGACTGAGCAGAGAGTGTGAAATGGAACTGGTGTCAGAGTGGATTGTCAAACAGAAGGGATTTGAAAAATCTCTAAATGATTCATTGATTAAAAACTCTAACATTAATGTCCCGCATCATAAACATCTGCTTCATTATTGTATCTTTCTTTTACAGATCAAGTGATGGGTTGAATTTTGGACGTTGTAGATTTCCCTCAGCTGATTATTAAGATTCCTGATTGACACAAATACAATATCTGCTGTCGGTGACTCCAACAGTGAAATTCTCTCAGTTTATCATTCTGAATCTGTCACTGAGACAATTGTGGGCGGTAGTTCAGTTTTCAGTGTGAAATGTAGAAGGTAACTTTTGTTGTAATGTAATTGTAGTTAATAGTTTTCCTGTAGTTTAAATCTCAGGTATAAATTAATAACTTTTCTCGTTCCTTATTCACAATTGTTCATTTCCCGTGATGTTGAGCTCTGGTTTTCTCTTTCTGGTGTCTGGTACAGCTGTACAGATATTGGGCAGCTCAGAGCGTAGGGGTTCAGATCTCATTGTGAAGCTCAAAGGTCAGATTCACTTTTGTTAACTTTAAAATCAATTTTCCTGTAAAATATTCTCTGAATTTTTAAATAAATATTGAATGGAAAATTAAATCTGACTTTGCCAAACTCTCTTTCTGTATTTCTCTGTTAGTGTGTTTATGTGTGTGTCTCTCTGTGTCTCTATCTCTCTGTGTATCTGTGTGCCTCTCTGTCTCTGTACTTCTCTGGATCTGTGTCTCTCTCTCTGCCTCTGTGTGTATATCTCTCTATGTATCTGTGTGTGTCTCTCTGTCTCTGTCTCTGTGTTTCTCTGTCTCTGTGTGTCTCGATGCTAAGGGCCTAGTATTTCAGGCTCTGACCTGAACCCACAATCTCTCTGACTCTGAGCGAAGATGACTCCATTGAAGGTGTGAGGCCTCATCACTTTCTGTCTGGTTTAGTTTTGTAATGTTTACATGTTTAAACACTGAAACCTCTTGCCCTTGATAAGTTGGGAATATCACTGCGGTTTGAGAAAAGCAAACACTGATCCCGCACTGAACACCCCCCAACACAGGACTGAGCAGAGTGTGTGAAATGTGACTGGTGCGAATGTGGATTGTCTTTTAAAAGTGGGTGAGAAACACTTCATTTTCAAATCTTTACCCTGCTTCTGTAGCGTCTCAGATTCCACCTAATCTGCACATCTTTGGACTGTGGAAGGAAACCGGGGCACCCGGAGGAAACCCATGCAGACACAGGGAGAATGTGCAAACTCAACTCCCAACCGAGAATTGAATCCTGGTGCTGTGAGGCAGCAGTGCTAAACACTGTCCACCATGTCGCCCTATCCCATGTATTGGGACACGGTGAAAAGTATTGTTTCTTGCACGCTACACAGACAAAACATACCGTTCATAGAGTTCATTCGGGAGAAGGAGAGGAGAGTGTGCAGAATACAGTGTTGCAGTTACCGATAGGGTGTAGAGAAAGATCAGCTTAATGTATGGTAGGTCCACTCAAAAATTAACATTCTGACCAAACACTAAAGCTTTCCACAAAACAAGGCTCACAAATTCAACACCAGTTTCCTTTGTCCGCTCTCCCATCATGCTGTGCGCGGAGTCTCTGATCGATGCTGAGGGCCTAGTATTTGAGGCTCTGAGCTGAACCCACAATCTGTCTGATTCTGAGGGAAGATTACTGCCACTCAGATACAGCTGGCTGCAATATCCCCTTGAAATATATCTGTTGTGTAAAGAGTCACATGTTTTTTTTCCCTGTGTCTGCTGTCCTTAAAGAACTATTGAATAATCTAAAATCCGCATTAATTATCACAGAACAAGGCCAACATGGGGGAATCGAGTATCAGGTTTAAAAGTTTATTTATTAGTGTCACAAGTAGGGTTACATTAACACTGCATGAAGTTACTGTGGAAAATCGGTAGTCGCCATGCTCTGGCATCTGTTTGGGCAACTTGGGGAGAATTTAGCATGGCTGATACACCTAACCAGCGCGTCTTTCGAACTGTGGGAGGAAACCGCAGCACCCGGTGGAAACCCACGCAGACACGGGGAGAATGTGCAAACTCCACACTGACAGTGACCCAAGCCAGGAATCAAACCCGGGTCCCTGGCGCTGTGAGGCAGCAGCGCTAACCACTGTGCCGCCCCTCATCGAAAAATTGTGCAGTTGTGGAATGCACAGGATAGGAGGGATGTGATAGCACTGGAAAAGGTGCAGAGGAGATTCACCAGGATGTTGCCTGGCCTGGAGAGTTTTAGTTCATAGAATCATAGAATCCCGACAGTCCAGAATGAGGCCATTCGACCCATCAAATCTGCACAGACTCTTACCCAGGCTTACCCCGTAACCCCACGTATGTTCCCGCTAATCGCCCTAACCTATACATCGTGGGACCCTCAGGGCAATTTTGCATGGACAATGCACCCGGAGGAAACCCACGCAGACACGGGGAGAATGTGCAAACTCCACACAGATAGTAACCCGAGGCCGGAATTGAACCCGGGTCCCTGGCGCTGTGAGGCGGCAGTGCTAACCACTGTGCTACCGTGCCGCCACTCGGACTGAAGAGATTTTATAGACTGAGGGTGTGATCTTACCACCTGTTCACGCCACACTCCCGCTCAGCGAGGTCGGAGAATCTGGTGACCAGCCAAATCTCCTTTCACTGCAGTGGGATGGGAAAATCCTGCTGGCTTGAACGGTGATAAGATTCCTGCAGTCAGGAATGGGTTAATGACCCTTGTCACACTTAAGCAGTAAGACCCGAACTCTGTGATTTTGTTTAGAACACTGCAGAGTCCATGTTTTTGTCAGAGTTCGGTGTTTTTCATGTCTGTGCCAGATAATAGGAACAGCTATTCCTCTGTCTCCATTTGTTATCAAGAAATGCGATTAACCCAGCTCGAAATTAGCTAAACAGTCTCCATTTTTATGTACCTTTGTTTAACACGATGGAGTTGGCATGTATGCCTTCTGTGTTTGAATCACCATAGATTCATATATATATATATTCATCATACGTTATTCATCTTATCCTGATATAAAGTATTATACAAACCTGTATGTAGATTAGTTAACTTGTTTGTGCAAAACCTGTGATGTTGTTTCAAGGCAATGGCGAACGATCGTGGCCTTGGAGATCGAACAAACTACGCAGAGGAAGCTACTGCTAAAACAACAAGAATCTCACCATGAACAATGACAGACATCTTAGAGAATTGCAATGTAATGAGGGCGGGGCCCGGGACATTTCTAAACTCTGTTCTTACTTGTGTTCGATGAGAAGCCCTGGGTCCACTGTTAGGAACCTCACTTCTCCCACAATTGTGAAAATAAACCTGCATTTTGATCCACTAATAGTGTCAGAGGTTTTTTACCTACAACAATTGGGGGCTCGTCCGGGATAATCTGTTTACGGTCCGGTCGAATGGCCACGACCGGAGCACCGGAATAGATTATCGAACTCTAAATAGAGTGGGTCAAAATGCAGTGGGTAATCATCTGTGATAAGAGTGTGTGATGTTTAGACGTGAGTGAGATAGAGACTGTCTGAGTGATCGCCGGGGTTTGAAGGAAAAGCCTTCATGTGTAAGAGTTAGAAGGAAAGGCCTTCTAAGGAAAAGCCGGCTTAAAAAAAATAGAATAAGCGGTGGTACGGAGGGATCTGATCAACCCTGACAGGTATCACCGGACTCCGATAAGAGCGACCTGAGAGTGGGAGAGCGAGAAGGGAGAATAAGTCACTCCAGGTGGTGAGTATAAACTTATCAGTGTTATGGCGGGACAAAGACAGTGGGGACCCCCTGGGTCCCTGATAAATGAATTCATGACTCAGAGGGACAGACTCATAAAACAGATGATAAAAGGGGGATGGGATTTAGACCATCCACTAGACCAACAACGAAAATGGTTGGAAAAGGAAAAGAAAAACAAAACTAAGAAAATTGGAGTTCTCTTAGTTCATCAATTGGCTGGATTAATTGAACAGGTTTCAGTCTCGGGTAAGAAATGGGCTGATGTCAAAGAAAAAATTTAAATGTTAATCAACAAGGGGGGGTGAAAGAGCCTATGAATTTGCGGAGCGACTCTTTAGAATATACCAAGAATGTTGGGAAGTACCCGAAGCTGCCCGAACAGATAGAGCCTTTTTACAAGCATTTAAAGACGGGCTGTCGCCAGCTCACCAAAAAATCCTTAAAATGGGAGTTCTCAATACCCAGACTTATGATGAATTAGTGGAATGGGCATCTGGAATTAGAGATGGACCAGATGAGAAACCATACCTACAAATAAAACAGGAAAACGTTCGTGCAAACAATAGAGAAGATAAACAAAAGGGTGCGTGCCATAATTGTAGAAAACTGGGTCACCTTGTCAGGCACTGTAGGGCTCCAAAGGGGGGTAGTGAAGTCTGCAAAATGGCAGTTAATGAAGGATGAGGGGATCTGCAGGTCCTCTCATTGACGTGTACTTATCAAAGAAAAAAGCATTAATAAAGAGGATGCAAAAGGATGGCTGGGATACGTCTCAGACCTTAGAGTAGCAGAAAACGTGGATATATAAAGAAAAGAGAAACGAGGCAAAGAAGATAGGAGTATTGTTAATACATCAGTTAGCTGGACTAATTGAGCAAGATAGAAAAAAGATCAGAGAACTAGAATTCAGAATAAGAGAATTGGAGAAACGAAACCAAGTCTTCGAAGAAAAACAATAGAGAGAGGAAACTGTTCCTCTACCTCCTAATGAGTCCACACAGGGACCACCCGCTCCTCCAGAGGAGTAGGAAGTGCTAGAATACAACTCAGCACCAGTAACCCGGAGGGGAACTGGTGCGCGGCCAAAAGCAAAATTATAAACCCGTCACCCAGTGTAAAACATAGATTCAGAGAGTATTAGGGAATGCTCCCACTTATTGGAGCAGAATTACCACAATAAAAAAATTAAGAAGAGGGTTCAGTGAATGTGAGAATCAAAGGAAAGACAAGACCGAGAAAAAGATTAGAACAGCAAGCCAAACAAAGGAAAGATAACAAACCGGGGATAATAGGCTTGCCAATGTTGTTCCAAAATCCCGATACGAATGAACAGGAGGGTAGAATCTACGTGTCTGCACTAGTAGGGGGCAGACTTTGCGAAATGCTGGTGGACACGGGAGCCTCCATATCTATCACTGATCTACCCATGGCCACCACAAACAAAGTTATTGATATAAGGGGTGTGAACGGACAGAAGACCCCTGCCTACTTAAGTTAAACCACCCTAGTAGAAATTAATAACCTGTATATACCTATGCGATTTTATGTATGTCAAAATAATGAAGGAACCATTATGGGAAATGACCTGATGAAAGAATACGAAGTCTTACTAGATTGCGGGAAAGGCGAATTGATTTGGCCCCGCCCCGATGGGAGAAAAGACAGGGTAGGAACATATGTTAACCATTTAGAAACCATCCATGCAGCATCTGCAACTGGACGCAACTGGCAGTTAGAATGTAATGGATTTGGCACCATTTGCGCCTCAATCCTCGGGGTATGGGCGGAAACAAACCTGGATACTGGATTAGTCAAAATTCCCCCTATACTCGTGGAAGGGCCAGAACATAAACCACACCGACAATACCCAATTAAGCCCGAGGCCAAAAAAGCAGTTGAAGAAATTGTAAAGGGATTGGTAAAAAGGGGGATACTACGGGAAACCACTAGTTCCACCAACTCCCCCACCTGGCCGGTGCCTAAACCAGACGGGAGTTATAGATTAACCATTGATTATACCGCTTTAAATAAAGTGACCCCCAAGTTACACCCCATCGTGGCTAGTCCATTTACCATTTTAAACGGGTTATCATCATCCCATGGAATCTTTACGGTATTAGACATCGCCAATGGATTTTGGTCCATTCCCCTGGACTTTAATTCACAAGATAAATTTGCATTTACCGTCGGTGATAAACAGTACACATGGACTAGGCTCCCGCAAGGCTTCCACAATAGCCCGGCTATATTTCACCGGGTAATGAGTAAGATATTAGAACAAGTAGAGGTCCCGAGGGGGAGCACAATCCTGCAGTATGTAGATGACATCTTAATAGCCTCCGAAACTAGAGCAGAACACCAGACGGCACTATACTCAGTCCTGAAACACTTAGAAGAACAGGACTAAAGGCGAGCCCCAGGAAGGCCCAAATAGGGAAAGCACAGGTGTTATATTTGGGACACCTGATATCCCAGGGGACCAAAGAAATGCCATACAGGAAATGCCAAGACCAGTAACCGACCGGGGGTAAGGAAGGTTTTGGGGTTGTTTAATTACAGCCGCAACTTTATACCAGAATTCGCAAGGCTAGCCGAACCAATACAAAGGCTAGTAAAAGGGGGGAAACCCGCTCTAGAAGTTATAGAATGGGGATCAGAACAGGAAAGGGCATATAGTAAACTAAAAGTAGAACAAATGAAGGCTCCAGGGCTTGGACTGCCTGACGCTAGTAAAGATTTTCCTATCTATTGTAATAACGAGGGGGGGTTTTATTCGGCAGTAGTCACACAGGTCCATGGGGACAAACAGCGACCCGTGGGTTATTATTCCACAGCGGAGGGCCCCGTAGTAACCGGGTTACCCAGATGTATAGCCGCACTAGATTGAGTGGCATGGGCAGTAAAGGTCAGCGAGCCCATCATCATGACGGGGAATATTGTTTTACACACCAAACATACTTTGGTGGAAATGCTGAACACAGGAAAATTGCGGTCTGTCTCAAACATGAGAAGGGCGAAGTGGGAGGCAGTGCTTCTCCCACCCACTAAGTCCATCACCATTGTACGAGACATGGGAATGAACCCCGCAGAAGGAATGTTAGGTGAAGGGTCTCCCCACTCATGTGGGGACGGAGACGAAGAGGTAGAGGAGAGTAGAATAAAAGATGCGCCCCTGGAGGCACCAGATTTTGTCCTGTTTGTGGATGGATCACGGAAATATGCAGATGTAGGCCCATTACGGGACAGGATTAGACGATATGTATCAGAGTTAAGCTCCCAATTAAAAGATATGCGGAAAACAGTACGGGACAAACAAATAGTGATAGATGAGCACAACAAACGAGAACAGACCCCGGAGGTACCCCCGGCGGGCAGCAAGGTTATGGTAAAAACACTACCAGGAAAACCTGGATTTGCCCCCAAATGGAAAGGCCCCTATGAGGTCATTATCAGTGGAGACACCTGTGCCTGCATAGATATGCAAGGTAGGGGTGTCTGGAAGCATTGGACTCAGTTAAAGGGACACACCAATTACCGCAACAAAACAGTTAAAAGGGGAATAAAGGGTTAAAAGTAAATAAGCAGGTTGTAAGTTTCTCTCACTCGAGGGAGGGAGAGAGAGAGAGAGATGTAAGATGTAAATGCGGTCGAGAGCCTCATGTGATGGAATGGGGTACAGCAGATCAATGCGAGTTTAATAAATTAATAAATTTTACAACAGGGGCATCGGACAGAGATTTGGGAAATGTGGGAATAATAGCATTAGATTACACCTGAAGAGTCGTAAGGAGAGTTACTGCATCTGCCTGTGTAAAGATAATTATTTTAGTAGGGATATTTAAAAGTGATAAAATAAATGGATTATTTGGAGCAGGCTTTTGTTAAATTTGAAAATGTATTTTTGATAGAACTAAAGTTGAAAAGATAAATAGAAAGAATTATTCCTGCGTAAGGAAGTTAAAACTAGAGGACACAGCCTCAAAATAAAGGGGGGTCGGTTTAAGACAGAGTTGAGGAGGAACTTCTTCTCCCAGAGGGTGGTGAATCTCTGGAATTCTCTGCCCACTGAGGTGGTGGAGGCTACCTCGCTGAATATGTTTAAAGCGCGGATGGATGGATTCCTGAGCGGTAAGGGAATTAAGGGTTATGGGGATCAGGCGGGTAAGTGGTACTGATCCACGTCAGATCAGCCATGATCTTATTGAATGGCGGGGCAGGCTCGAGGGGCGAGATGGCCTACTCCTGCTCCTATTTCTTATGTTCTTATTTGAAATGATGATGAATCACTTGTTTATGTTCCTTTAAGTTATAAGACTTGCAGTAATTTTAAGATATAGTCAAAATTTAACAGAGAAGGGAGTTACATAAGGTAGAATGGGAGTGCGTGTGTCATACTGGGAATTATTGTACTGCCATAATGCATTCTAATTAAAATGTGTTACATGGATCAACCATGAAACTGTATTAAATGACAGACAGGCTAAAAGGGAGTGCCCGCCTATAATACCAAATTGACAAATCAATATAATTAGAGATGAGGGAAATTATTCAGTGGAATAATGAGATAAGAAAATGCTGGGGAAGTATTTGTTACAAACGGTTAAAGATTAAAGTGATAAGATTTCTTGAATTTACTTCTGTTTTGAGTTGAATTACAGCTTGGAAGGCAGCAGCATAAAAGTGACTGTTAATCAACGGTCTGTATTCTTAAATGTTTTACTTCCATCCCAGTGTAAGATGTTAAGTCTGAATAAATGTTGGAAGCTTCCATGTGTATCTATGTGTATCTGTGTGTTTAACAATGTGATTGCGTGAATGTTTTGTTGTTGTTCGTTTTAATGTTGAGAAAGGAGTTAGACCTTGGAAGGACCATGTGCTCTTTCCTTGTCTTGAAGTTGAAATTATAAGAGTGTAGTTGAGAAGTTTAAAAAAAAAGTAATTTGGTGAAAAATAGAAAAGCAGGAACAAAAGAATGAGGTGAATATACTGTCTGAGTCAGTTTAAAGTCCATCAAATCACTGAATCGTAGTTCCGATTATCCCAATTTACAGCAGGAGATTAATCAGTTAAAACCTCAGTTGTTAATACAAATAAAGATGTTTTCCTTGAGTATTTTTAATTAGCATTTGATGCCAACCATTGAATACCATGAATTATTGGAACTTGTGTTGCCAGTTAGTTACCGATATGAAATTCAAGACTTGTGTGATGTTCCGATAACATGCAACAAATTACATCATTTAAATCATCTCACATTGATGATAGTTCTGATAGTGTAACTAGTTAAAATTATATAGTGCCATTGGAATTGTTCTATCTATTGTTCAAGGTTTTCCAAATCTCAGAACACTGCAAAGCTTAGAACCTAGCCAGCTAGGAAGCAAACCAAAACATTTATAATCAAGTAACTCTTGTTATTGTTCTAAAAGTGCAAGGAATTCTGATCTGGAGCTCAGTCTAAAAATGGAAACAGATTAATTTAAAACTAAATTAAGAGGGTTTTGAAATACCCGATGTAATTTGTAATATCTTGCACAATTAATATTAACATAACGGGGTGAAACCGGTTTACTGGAGAGAGAGACAGAAAAAGAGTTGGAGACTGGCTTTGCAGCCAGACTCAGAAATCTTGCATCATTTCGGTTATCTGTGTTTTTAAAGAGCGGTGTCTGACAGCATAAACTATTGACATCTGTGAGACCTTATGAGACAATCTGTCTAGAGAAGGATCATTTCTGCTGAAACATTGCACTTTCAAATATGGACAAGCAAATGACCAAATTAGATATAATGTAAGAATACATCATACAAAGATCGGAGTTGTATGATATGTGATATAAATGAGAAAAGCGATGTCTTTTGATAGAATGTCCGGCTGCAGCCAGTGCAAAGTGTTGTGTGATTCGCCCCAAGCCAACTGAAGGGTCTGTTTATTTCTTCAGAATAAACTCGACTGATCTGAAGTAAATATGCCTTTCTTTAAGCATTGTTTTCGAAATAACGGTTATTTTAGAGAAAGAAGGAGAGAGAGAGAAAACAGCCATACAAGCAGTCTCCAGCTACATCAACAACTTGGCCATGAGAAAGTTTGTTTACCTTACATTGTACTTTCAGAGAATGCAGCTAAGTTTCTAAGTTGGACTCAGAATTCCAAGCTGCCGAGGCCAAATGAGCTTAAATTAACTTAAAGCATAGCACAATTATTACATTGGGCAAAAATACTTTGCACTGGCGAAGGCCATACAGACATCGGAAAAAAAATGTGGATGAAGGTATTGCCCACCATACTAAATGAGATTAAGGGTTGCTACAAACCGAACCGGATTAACCCCTTATGAGCTAATGACAGGACGGACGACGCAATTACCAAAAAGCATCATAACAGGTGGGACCGATGTAGATCCACTAAAAGATAAAATCAAGAGATATGTTTTGGAACTAAGCACCCAACTAAAAGGGATGCATAAATCGGGAAAAAAAACAATCAAGAAATAAGAGACGTAGAGAGAGCTTGAAATGCTCCCTGACAGTCCCAACAGTGGGATGTCCCAGTAAAAATATTACCTAACAAATCAGGGCTTGTACAAAAATGAAATGAGCCATATTAAGTTATAATTAGTGGAGATATCTGTGCCTGTATATACTCAATTGAACATGCTGAAATTAATTGGAAAAATATGTGATATACTCCACTTACAGATATAAGCAAACAAAGTGACCTCCAAGCAAGCTGAACGGGTTCGCGGATCCGTGGTGTTGCGCGTGGGCGATATAGCCTTTGGACCATTGTATAACGGTCGCGCGGGATATTAGTAAGTGATAAGATGCTTCTCATGCTGATGCTCACGACCCTGGCCCTGTTAGCCATAGCGGGAGAATATAGATTGAATTATGAGTTAGGGGTGAAGCACAGTGATCATCTCTGTAATGATGACTCTGTCTATTGTATGAACACCTTTGTGTATATGTCTTATCTGTATGCATCACAATCGAATCTGAGCAAGTGCTGGGTGTGTTCACACATTCCCATGCACGGAGGAAAGGGAGGAATTCCCTTATTTCCTATCCCTTTATCAGCTCCAGAAGTAATTGAATGGGTTTTAAATAAGGAATGGAACCCAGAAAGGGACAAGGCAACTGACATTTAAAACCCCATCGGGTACCACTATGCAGGGTATCAGCAACAGTGATGTTGTTCCAAGGCCAGGGGGCGGAGGGTGCACTTTATCGTCCTTTAAGAAGAATTACCAGCCCAGCTACAACAGATCAGATTCCCCACCCTACTTCATTGTGAAAAATAAACAAAGGGGATCTATCTGCCTGATAAGATATGGAACCATACCTGTTGGCCGTAGCTACTGTATACAGCAGATTGATATCACTGATGACGCTGAGGCCATGATACAGGTCACAATCCAGTGCCCCATAGCCACTGTCCCGGTTAGCCTCTCCTCTGCTTATGTAAGTGAGATGACTGCATATAATGGGACCTATTTTGTCTGTGGAAACAATGCCTATCCGTGGTTTCCCTGGAATTAGACAGGATCGTGTTATTTGGCATATGTGGTGCCTTATGTTCACCATTACATTGACTTACGGGACCACCCCGAGATACACCTGCTTAGGGCTAAGCGAGCCATTAGTGAGACAGAACGATTCTGCATGATAGCCTACCCATTTTTTGGGACAGCAAAGGCAGCACAGGAACTTATACGGATGGCCACAACCCTAGAGAAAGTTGCAAATAAGACTAAGGATGGGTTCGAGGAGGTGAGCACGGCCATCTCTGAAATGTCAGCAGAGGTCGTAGCTATTCGGACTGTGGCATTACAGAACTGATTGGAACTCGATTGTGTGCTAGCCTCCCAAGGTGGAACATGTGCCATAGTTGGCTTCGAATGCTGTACGTATATTCCCGAAGCTTCGGAGAATATAACTCGCTTAGCAGATCATATTAAACAAGTAGCAAAAGCAATACAGGAAGAAGGGAACCAATAGCATGATGATAACCCTCCGGGCTGGCTGGGGCAATGGTTCGGGTCGTGGGGTTCATACCTGATGCATGGATTGATTGTATCAATTGTAATTGTAATTACTTGCTGTGTTTGTATGGCATTATTGAACGCCTGTTGCAAAACAGTAACAGCGCGAATTATGACAGTCGCAAGTGTACAGGCGAAGGGGGCAGACCTCCCGACCAAGGAGCTAGGCCCATTCCCCGATACAATGTGGTTCTGAGTTGGTCATAAATGCCATGTTTGGATCTGTCATCCGACCAGAAGGGGGGAGTGCAGTCGGGAATGGGTTAATGACCCTTGTCACACTTAAGCAGTAAGACCCGAACTCTGTGATTTTGTTTACAACACTGCAGAGTCCATGTTTTTGTCAGAGTTCGGTGTTTTTCATGTCTGTGCCAGATAAAAGGAACAGCTATTCCTCTGTCTCCATTTGTTATCAAGAAATGCGATTAACCCAGCTCGAAATAAGCTAAACAGTCTCCATTTTTATGTACCTTTGTTTAACACGATGGAGTTGGCATGTATGCCTTCTGTCTTTGAATCACCATAGATTCATATATATATATATATATATATTCATCATACGTTATTCATCTTATCCTGATATAAAGTATTATACAAACCTGTATGTAGATTAGTTAACTTGTTTGTGCAAAACCTGTAATATTGTTTCAAGGCAATGGCGAACGATCGTGGCCTTGGAGATCGAACAAACTACGCAGAGGAAGATACTGCTAAAACAACAAGAATCTCACCATGAACAATGACAGACATCTTAGAGAATTGTAATGTAATGAGGGCGGGGCCCGGGACATATATAAACTCTGTTCTTACTTGTGTTCGATGAGAAGCCCTGGGTCCACTGTTAGGAACCTCACTTCTCCCACAATTGTGAAAATAAACCTGCATTTTGATCTACTAATAGTGTCAGAGGTTTTTTTACCTACAACACCTTCTTCACCACCTTCTCCACCTGTGACGTCACCTTCAAAGATCTGTGGTCTTGCACACCCAGGTCCCTCTGCGTCTCTACACCCTTTATGGTTCTTCCATTTATCGTGTAGCTCCTTATCTATCCGTAAACTGTCCATCTTGATGGAGAAAGCATAAAATAATGATTCCATGAGCGACACGTTTGAAAGAGCCTGCTCTCGAACTAATAAAAGGAGATCAGTGATCATGGTCTTTGGTCTAAACAAATCTGCTGTATGTGTCTTAATCGCTGCAATAATCGTTCACATGCACGTATGGGTCTGTGGAAGAATGAAATTGTCAAGCCCAGCTCAGTCATGTTCGGCAAAAAGGAGCAAGATGGTCATTTTCTAACACTGATTAAATGGGAACCCTCCACATTTCAGTGTATTGTTCACATAGTCAGGCAATGAGCAATTGATTTCAGTTGAGATGTGAACATTCCACAGTTCAGTATATTGTTCATACAGTCAGGCAGTGAGCCACTGATTCACATTCTGGGGCAATTAGTTACTCCCCTAGATTGTTGCAGGGTGTTCACGTTTGTAAGACCGCCTGGCAGGAGGTGTGCGATTTATTTCCTTTCCTAGAAATGTATTTAATTGGACGGCAAACCGCTGTAAATGAAGACAAAATAAAACTACTTGTTTACGAGAGAGGCAGGAATAAATGCGACTGTGTGTCATTGCATCTGATAAAGCATTTACAGGATGTGTTAGCAAACGGGTTGGGACACATAGGGTCAATATCAGTGGGCCGCTTTTTTGATGCTCTCGCTCAATGGTATATTAAATACCCGTTATCAGTCTGTACAGGACATTTCAGGAAACATAAATGGGTGTGGTGGAATTCGAATTACCGAGAACAAAGTGTGAATGTGTAAATTAGGAAAGAAGGATGACAGGGGTTATCCTGCATTGAAATGGGGCAATAGCGGGACTCAGGGGCGAAGCACTGTGGCGAGAACCAGGAAAAATGGGGATGTCCCGGCTGCACCGAACATATTTGCCAAGGTTACTTCTACATATATCTGGAGGCAACTGGAGCTGAGGGGAAATAAAAATGGCAAGTGAAGTTAAGAGACATCTGGCGTACGTGGAAATATCGTTGGAATGCAGAGTTTAATGAGCATTCCTAGCCGATTATAGTCTCTGAGTCCCATCGGGAATGTCGAAGTTGACATGAGATCACCATTTATTCTTCTAAATAACAACATGGTGTAACATATCATGAAATTGCAGTGATCTCAAAACACAAAAAGCGCCTCTTGGTCCATCATTTCTGTCGCCATCCGAAAATGAAACATGCAACCTTATTCCACCGTTTGCATTTGCTCCGTAGCTCTAAAGTTTCTGGAACATGCGATGGATATCCATAAACCGTTGAGGCATTCTGTACATATTACCCTCAAGGCTGTGAATGGCAGAGACCCACAGGTCTCTGTGTGATTTTTGTTTCTGATCTCCCCTCTAATATTTCCAAAAACCTGTGGAAATCTATCACCCTTAGTCATGAAATTATCTGTTAAAATAAGCACGCACTTCCCATATAGTCTATCCTGACACCTCACAATTGTGTACAGTTTCTTGGAATCCCCATCATCCTCCACTACCCCAACGAAAAAGAGAAGACAATCCATTCTTTCCCATCCCTTCAGCTTACCAATTCTAGATGCATCACAACTTGCCATGGCTCCTGCTCTGTCAAAGACGACAAAAAAACTACAAAGGGTCGTAAACGAAACCCAGACCATCACGCAAACCAGCCTCCCATCCCCTGAATCTGTCTTCACTTCCCACTGCCTCGGAAAAGCAGTCAGCATAATCAAGGACCACACGCACCCCGGCATTCTCTCTTTCCACCTTTTCCATTAGGAAAGAAACGTACCAACCGATTCAAGAACCGCTTCTCCCGTGCTGCCATAAGACCTTTGAATGGTCCTCGCATCAATTTGATGTTTCTCTGTACACCCTGGCTATGACTGCAAAGCCACATTCTGCACTGTCTCCTTTCCTTATCCATATATAGTATGCATTGTCTGTATAGCGCGCAAGAATTGATAATTTTCATTGCATTTTGCAGATTATCCCTGTTATCCTTATGAAATAAAGGAACAACATTGGCTATTCTCCAATCCCTCGGGAGCTCTCTTCTGGCTAAAGACGATACAAAGTTTTTGTAGGAGGCCCCGCAATTTCCTGCCTCGTCACCCTCAGTATTCTGGGATAGGTCCCATCAGATACCGGGACTTGTCTATCTTAATGCTTCTCAAAACACACAACACATCCTCCTGATTTATACTGACATGCCCGAGAATATCAACATGCCCCTCTCCAGATTCATCATCCAACAGCTCCTTCTCCTTTGGGAGTAGCGATCCAAATGTTTCGCTGAGAGCCTCATTCACTTTCTCCGACTCCACGGATGAACTCCTCCCTTTGTCCTTAAGTGGACCTACCCTGTCGCTGGCTACCCTCTTTCTCATTACCAATCCAGAAAACGCCTTGAGATTTTCCTTAATCCTGTTTGCAAAAGACATTTCATGCCCCCTTTTAACCCTCATACCTCCATATTAATTTTAATTTCTGCTTTGTTAATATTCGTCGATGGCTCTGTCTGTCTTCAGTTTCCTAAAGCTGCCCCCTTTTCTTTTGACTAAGTTCACAATTTTTCTTGTGATTCAAGATCCCCGAATCTGTCAATCCTTCTCTGTCAGGTTCACAGGAACATGCTGATCCTGAACTCTAATCAACTGGCCTTTAAAATGTTCCCACGTGACAGACGTGGATTTATCCTCAAACAGCCGCCCAAATGAACATTACCCAATTGCTGCTTAATATTGTCGTATCGCCTTTCCACAGGTTAGCGCAGAGGTCTACTCTGTTCCTTATCCATAAGTAACTTAAAACGTAGTGATTATGGTCCCTTCCCGAAATGCTTCCACACTGATACTCGTGTCACCTCGCTGCTCTGATTCACCAATAGTAGATCTGGTACGGCCCATTCCCTATTTGACTGTTTCCATATTGCTTCAAGAAACCTTGCTGGACGCATCAAACAAATATCACCTCTCCTCCACCCCATCCCGCACACACACACACAGACACCCCGCGCCCCTTCCATCCATGCACCCAGACATTATGAAAGCCCATGTCAATACAGGAGACGTTGCCATTAACTACCACAACAACACTGTTTTCTTTCATATTCTCTAAATAATTGCTGCGTTAAAAGAAACTGAAATAATTGCAACATCCAAGTTTTAGATAGAACATAAACAACGACGGAACACACATTCTGACTGAAGTGTTTAGTCAATGCACGTTTATTGATAAAATCCAGCAACGTTGCATATGAATGCATACAGACTAAGGGAACATTCGTTCCTGCATTTGGGACATTTGGCGGCGGCGGACGATGTTAAAATAAATCGCGATACAACAGTTTGGCCAATTGTTTTACAACGTATTTAATGGGGTTTCAAATACAAAGCAGTTGATATTCCTTGATGCCTTTCATTCATACACAAGTTTCGCAGTTTTGTAGTAGAGATAACGTATGCAAACAGAGCAATAGTTTTCATTATTAATATAACCAACTAAATTATTTAAAACTAACGCTGTTTAAAAATTTAATTCAACATCTGCATTACAAAATCTGAAAAAAGGAGAAAATTGAACTGCAGTTATTTCAGCACAAAATATCATGGTAATTAATTGAAATAAAGGTAAATTCGCATCGACACAATCGTAGTCAGCATGTTCATACAGTTCGCTAAGATAATGACAATTTTCTCAGAACGCATCCTGAAGTTCTGTCTTATCTGTTGTGATTAGACGTTGACATTTACCTGGAATGGAGAAAAAAGCGAGAGTAAGGGCGATGTGCATTACCACTCAGTTGGTCGATCTCTCATCTGTCAATTCCCAACTCAATGTTTCTTTATTTTTAAATATGTGGTTGACACGCCAAAGCAATCGCGAGGAAGTCCTACGCTGACAAATGTGAAAGCCATCTTAGCGAGCAGAATTGGCAGTTAAGGCATTATGTCAACGGAACTGAATGTGAAGTACCAGAGAAGTAATTTCAAATAGACCAGAGGAATTATCCTGTAGTTTGCCAGCATCTGACCATTATCTGCCATTCAATCAGCCATCCCATTTAGCAACTGATCTTGTCGTTCTCACTGAATCAAGTTATCCGTTTGTGTAGTGCAAACGGCGTCCCCATGTCCGTTATGTCAAGAGTGATTACATTTCAAACACGAGGTTAAAGCGTGCTTTTGACCTGAGTTGTTCATACGTTGTCGATCTTCATTTTCTTTTGCTCGATAAAAAAAGTTCCAACCGCCACTAGGACATGATAATTCATAGAAATCCTACAGTGCAGAAGGAGGCCATTCGGCCCATCGAGTCTGCACCGACCACAATCCCACCCAGGCCCTACCCCACATAATTTACCCGCTAATCCCTCTAACCTACGCATCCCAGGACTCTAAGGGGCAATTTTTTTAACCTGGCCAATCAACTTAACCCGCACATCTTTGGACTGTGGGAGGAAACCGGAGCACCCGGAGGAAACCCACGCAGACACGAGGAGAATGTGCAAACTCCACACAGACAGTGACCCAAGCCGGGAATCGAACCCGGGACCCTGGAGCTGTGAAGCAGCAGTGCTAACCACTGTGCTACCGTGCCGGTTAGACTGCCGGTTAGAGATTATTATCTTTACTCGTCAATCTGAACCTGTTCACCTCAAATATCTTTGATTAATCAATAAATAACATGTTCGCTCGCATAATTTTAACCTTAGCTAATGGATGGAGTCACATCACAAGCGACAGAAACCACACACGGCACAATCTCATCACCGCCGCATAAACATTGGAAGAGATAATTAAACATTGTTGTTAACCGGTTGGTAGAGATCTTTCTTCATTTTCAGGCACAGGGTCGTTGGCCTTCTGCACGGGAATCACACAACTTGTAACTGTCAGGGCGAAAGCACTCTTTCTTACCAAACTAGGAGGATGACAATTGAGTGGGATCTGTGTTGTTATGAGTGCTGTGTGTTGTGATTAGATAAAGAGTATAGTGTTATGATGGGAGTGAAGGAATAATGCAACTCTTATTTTTCTAAACAATTGACTGCCAGACATTTCTCATAACTTACAGAGAAGTGCTTGCAAACAAATGTTTACATAAAGCAGCATAATGGAAAAATCCGGCAGATAGCAAAGTCATTGCATTTTAGAAAGTTATGCCTGGAATTGTGACCTCAAGACACAAAGAGCGATAGAGTGGCCTTCAGCCACAAATCACGTCGGGATTTCATTGCGGGGTTTCCAAATGGCCAGGATGTACGGGAAGATCTATGGCTGGAAAGGTTTGCAGAGAGCGTGCTTAATTAATGGAGGGGGGTTAGAAAAAAAATCTGGCTGGTGATGAACTGGGATCGATGATACTCCAGGAACAACAGGAAGATTCGACCTTAAAGTTTTTTAAAAACAATGAACTCAGGTGTATGGAGAATAAAATGTGATTGCAGGGGCAAAACTGTTTCGGAAAGTAACGATCGAAGTTTCCAATGGAATGGCTTTGTTTTCCCCAGCTGAGCCATTTGAGGAGACGGGAAACGATACAGAAGAGGGCCCACTGATACTTGAAAATATCCATTGCCTTAACAGCAAACAAGAACTACACCATCTCAAATCGTCCCCTGAGAAACCTGGTGTTTCATTCTCTTTCTCGGCAGTATGTATTCCAATTAAACAGCGGATTTGCTGATGCCTGCAATTACTGGAATGTAATCAGGCTATGTAACTTACAACCTGTTCTTCACATCTCCAGTAAGATAAGACTGTCTTGTGCTGAATAGTTTATGTTACACAAGATGTATTGGGGATGAGTCTGTTTAAATTGAAAGTGTACCGCAAATATCTTACCATGGACATCGTCTCCAGTACAACTGGCGCTTTGCAACGACACCTTCTGCCCAGCGAACTCAGATATTTTTGGAGGTTGCCTCTCAATTTTCTGGCCGTTGGTTAGAATTGAATTGAAAACAGCCTTTTTACACAGATCACTTTTACTGGGTAAGTGTCAGTGATTGAACTCACCAAGAAGAGAGAGATCGCCGTCAGCAGTCCTTTCTGTGAAGTGGTGATCAGGATCTCTGTTCATCAACAAGTTACCTACCCTTGTCCCATATGCTTCAGTCTCAGCATCATCATAATCGCCCAATACCGGATCTGCAATGAAATAGAGATTTCCATTAAAATTCTTGCTAACACTGCACACACAGAAATGACCATATTTGTGTCAATCTACCCGGGTTTGAGCACAGGAAAATTGATGAACGTTGACCTTATGTGTCGAAAGATGAGAACATCAAGAAAGTTTGCAGCTTGCTAACTGGTGTTCGGATCGTCTCAATTTGGAAGGCACAAGGATCACAATGTAGCAACCATCAAATACGAACAGGCATTTCTTATTTTTTCTGGCAGAAAGTCGAAAATTGTTTTCATTCCCTTTACCGCTGGGTGCAGTCAGTTTGATAATGTGTCAGATGTATATTATTCCAGCATTGTTAAATTTAACCACTACATCACTGCGCGTTCATGGCAGCGCCCTTAGACCGTTTGGTCGTTTTGATGCTGAGTTGATACTATTCGATAGCAGAGAGAGAGTAGTGGGGGGTTTGGGGGGTGAGGGGGGGGGGGGGACTTGGAGTTGGGTAAGGGAACAAAACTGACAGTCACAAAATTGAAGTCATACTGACCCTGAAAGCAGGAGGAGCTCCAAGCTGGATTTTCTGATCCCAGATCCGTGCTACCTAAGCTGTGACTGGTGTAATATTCGATCTGATTGAGGGAATCCATGGAAGCAGAAACTGCTGAAGACAAAATGATTTATCATTGGGGAGATAACTTGAAATGTAGGGGCAGAGCGCCCAGTACGTACATCGTTCCTGTGTCACTATACTGGAAATTTAATAGGGCGCCTTTCCGTCATAAACTTAAATACACAGAAATACAATAGTTCAAGGAGAATTATCCGCACCTTCTGATCAGAGCAACACTGTCCAAATAAAGCTGTTCCTATTGCAGGCGACATACTGTAAGTGTTAGACCTCTTCCAAACAAAGGGAATGATTGCAGATTATAAAGCATAATGCATGTTTTTCATATAGAGACATTGAGCGGTGTATGCTGATGACGAATCCTCTCAGAGCGAACACCCACCCCCGACCGCACGGAGTTGTTTATAATTGCGAACGTAAGTTCGCCGGCAGTGACTGTGGGAATGAAAACCCAGATACATGCATCATACTATATCTCAGTGCGTTAATGTATTCTTACCTATTCATTCATTCCCAAAATAGAGCGTAAGTTTCTTTGAACTGATATTGCGGCACATAATTGGACAATTAATATTAAATATCAGATTCTGGAATTTCAGAATTTTCAGGTGGATAAGACAAATCGCAGAATAGTTGCTTCCATTATGAACACATTGCAAAGAAACGAAGAGAGTCACGAATGAACACAAATTTTAAGGTTATAATTTATTATTGCCCGAATGTTGAAATCCCCACCCTGGGGGGGGAATTCAGTTTCATTGACAAATGTAGGAAGTGCAGGATTAATCCCCATGTTTGTATCATAAATCGCTGTTCTGCATGGATGCTTGTGAAACACAAGGTCCGGCATTCTGCCATTCTGTATATCTATGCAAGACTCGTAGGTAGTGCTTTCTAAACTGTGACCAGAGAGATCATCATAATATCTGCATTAACATTGTATGCTCTTAGCCAGACGGCATTGACAAGTTATTGCGGCCATTTAGGAATTTGTTTATGTTCAAACACTGATGTAACAAACAAAACATGACAGCTGATTTACTCAATTAAATGCGAACAATTAAGTGTGATGGTCTGATTACGTGATGAAACATGATGGAAAACATATTTGCCAAAGCACCAGGAAAATTGCCATGCCCTGCTTCAGTTTGGTTCTGTGGTATATGTCAGTCCAAAATGAGAGGGGAAACATGGACCTCTCATTTGGATTGAAATATACCAACGTATATTTGAACGTTTTGAACGTCTCATCCACTTCTTGCCCTCGGTATGTGGATCTTTCCCTCATAATCGCACTGATAATTTAGCCTTGCTTCTGTAGAATGAGTTGAAACCAGCGCTGCCTAACAGTGCTGGCACCTGAACAAAGGCTGACGCATACATGAGGCATTTTCATGAGGTAATGATGCAATAGCTTATCAAATGGAATTTGAAATGTTGATCAATTTGGTGATCATCTCATCTACCATTTGAGGCATACGTAGTTTTCATTCTCGAAGTCCACTTACTAATCACAATATGTTTGTATTTTGTGTCGTATTTTCTCATTTAGCAGGTGTCCCATTGTATTTTGTCTAATAACCTAAAGATGATTTGTCTGTTGTGCAAGGGACATGTTGCATCACACATTTCAAATATAGTCATTATTAATTATCAGGTAGAATTCAGATATTGCACACTTTTTGCTTTGTATATTTTTAACAGATGTAATGTCGCCACTGTCATGTTTTAGGTCATTGGATAAGCTTTCAGCTTATCTAACTTACGAATATTCTAAATCCTCACAATTAGATAGTGATTGCATTTGTTTTCTAACCTGAACTTCTAGTGCTATGGCCATTTGATCTTTCTCGATTTTGTAGTCTGCTATTTTTTTCTCCGATGTCATAGGCGAGTCGGCACCAGAATGTGGCATCTGGAGGATTTTCACGTTTACTTCATTGCAGTGTTCACTAACTTGTGACAGAAATATCTAAAATATCCGATACAATATGTTGCAATATTATTCTGGTTTGCTATATAATTTAACTTCATTGCCTTCTTCATTGTTTCTCGTGCCTCCTACCATCCTGTTTTCTTTCTTGGTTTCTCCATCTCCAGCTTTCCATGTTCTTCGTGCATTCTTGTTCCTTCAGCTTCAATTCAAACAATGTCTCTTTCGTCCACAATGTGACATTCATACTTGACTTTTTCTTACATATTTGACAGCTTATATATTCGCAGCTCTTTGCGGGACAACATTTCAAATTTTCTGAGGATCGACATAGGGCACCTTCCTAAATATAATAACTTTTTCATTCCTAAGGTATCTATGTTGTCCCTCAGCTGGCTCCTCCCATCTATTATTTTGCCAATCTAGTTGCGATCTAAAAGACAATTGAGTTCAAGTGACTCGGTTCCAGCTGTTGCTTTACCTTTTGATTCCATCTGCTCTGAATCATTCCCCCTTTCTCGATATAGTGGAGATTCCTATTCTTTTGTACTCCCACGCGGATTATATTATTATTTATGCACTGTAAGTACATTTTCCCTTGCTATTTGTTTCCTGCAACAACATTCTATGAATTTAACGGCACTGGAAATAATCTCATGATTATTTTTATATGGATAATTGTATAATTTATGCTAAATTAACTACACATTCTGATAAATATGAGCTGATGTATTGTGGGAGGTCCAACGAAGGTAGCATATACACAATGAACAGTCAGCCACTGGGGATTATTGACGAGCAAAGGGGCATTGGTGTAGAAGTCCATAGTTGCCTAAAGGTGGCAGAACACATCGATATTATCGTGAAGATGATGTACAGAATTCTTGCCTTCATTAGCCAGACATGGAATATCGGAACAACGAGTTCTTGGTACAACTTTATAAAACATTGTTTCGGCACAGATGAAGGATTGTGTGCAGTTTGATTGTCAGCCATTCAGTCGGACATGATTGCACGAATATGTGTGCTGATGAGATTCACAAGGAAGGAACGTTTCAGTTGTGAGGAGAGACTCGATAAGATGTGTGTGTTTTCCCTGGAGCATAGGAGACTGAGAGAAAATCTGATAGAGGAACACAAACTTATGAGAGGCATAGATCGGGTAGAACATAGTAATGATCCTCCATAGCTGAGCTGACGATGGCCACGGGGCAGAGATTTAAGGTGAAGAGTTAGTGATTTGGAGGAAATCTGAGGAAATATGTTTTGCTGAAAGAGTGGTGGAAATATGGAACAAATGTCGAAGAGGTGGTGGAGGCAAGTGTTCTCGCAACATCTAAGAAGCATTTGACCGAGCTCTTAAATCGCCAAGGCATAGTGGGTTCTGGGCCAAGTGTTGGAAAATGGAATTAATATGCTTTAGTATTTGCCATTTGGCATACATACGGTGGCTCGATGGGCCTGTTTCTGTGCTGTATGGTTCTATATGTTCCTCAATAGCACTTCTTTTGTTTGTTGTTCCGTAGCAGCCAGCTTCCCGCCCCCTCCAGCACACTCCCCCCACGACACCACCCCCCCTCGCCCCTCCCCCCCTCCTCGCTTACCCCTTTCATCCCACCACACCCCTCCCCCCTCCTCGCCACCCCACCCCACAGGCACACACACACATTCCGCCATGGGAGTGACTGAATTATGTTATAGTCAATAAAGTTACTCTTCACAGCTCAGACACCTGAAGTAGTCAGTATGCTGCTGAGTGAGAAATAGGAAAAGGGATTCCTTATCGTTGTCTACAACCAAACTATCAGAAGGATGTGGAGACTTTGGAGAGGGTACAGAAAAGATTTACAGGATGTTTCCTGGTATGGAGAGCATTAGCTGTGAGGAGAGGATGGAGACACTTGGTTTGTTCTCAATGGAACGACGGAGGTTGAGGGGCGACCTGATAGAAGTGTACAAGATTATGAGAGGCATGGACAGAGTGGATAGTCAGAAGCATTTTCTCAGGGTTGAAGAGTCATTTACTTGAGGGAAAAGTTTAAGGTGCAAGGGGCAACATTTAAAGAAGATATTCGAGGCAGATCTTTTACACAGAGGGTGGTGGGTGCCTGGACCTCGTTGCTGGGGGAGGGAGTGGAATTGGATACTGTCGTAACTTTTAAGGTGTATCTTGACACATACATGAATAGTATGGGAATAAAGAGATATGGTCCCCGGAATTTCAGGGGCTTTTAGTTAAGACGGGCAGCATGGTGGGTGCAGGCTTGGAGGGCCGAATGGCCTGTTCCTGTGCTATAATGTTCTTTGTTCTTTGTTTTTTGTTCAAATAAGACAGGAAGGAGCAGGGGCAATCTTCCCAAACCCATCACTTCTCTCTGCGCTCATCTTCAGGGAGACGCTCAATGTGAAAGTATTCCATCACAAGAGCATACTGATTATACTGCTGATCATGTCATTTCGGTGAATTTTCAATTGGAAATGGGAATTTCAGTGGAAAGGGCATTCCTTCAGTGAACGTTCGCGATCAGCCAGAATGTGTATAAATACCTGAGCCACAAGTTTCATCGAAAATCTTGCCAGATGGAATACTCTCAATTTCTTCATAAATTCCTTGATACAAGCCAGCAGGTGGACCACTGGCGCCAGTGACGGCATCTGTTTCAGGAAGCAAAGAGTGAATTGATTTTCAGTACATTCCCCCGGGTTTACATCTGAGGTTGTGTTTAATTGCGCCTTAACATAATAGAGGAGCAGTTCCTGTTTATCTTGAAATAGGGTCAGTGTGTCAGCCTCTGGCTCTTTGCTGTAAAATATATTTCCTAATTGAAGTTATTTGCCTTTGCCTCTGATTTATGTATTTCCTGAAAGTTGCTGCCTTATATATTTATGATTCATAATTAAGATGGAGCTTAAGTTGCAATGCTATTCATGGAGCAATATTGAAGAAGGACCTGCAAATCATTAAGAAAATCAACACTGATTCAGAAATAATTCTTCACTGGTGAATGCAACACGCCTGAAATTGACAAAGGAATATTTTGTTGAACCACTTCCCACTGTGAGTTTCTGAGAAATGAAAGTGACATTTGTTCTATGAAAAATAAAGATAATGTGCAGTTTGACCAGTCCCATTGTCTAATAAGTGAGAAAAATTGTCTGTACAGAACGCCCCCCCCCCCGTCTCTCCCCCAGCCCTCACCCCCCCCCCCCCCGCCCCCCACAAACTATCCTAACTTGGACATCAGCTCCTCAAGTGTTCCGTTGAGCAAAGAACATTAATTATTTTCACATATATTTATATTTATTGATACCATTTCTAAATTTCGATTTTTTTCATGGTTTCGTTATAATCATAAACCATGTTCCATCATCGATTTAAACTCTGGAAACTTCTGAAGTTTTGCTCCATTTAGTTTGAGGTTCAGGCGCGCCTCATGCTCCGGACATTATCATTCTCCCAGAATTTACAAGCCAGATTCCGGAGGGATTTTACACTTTACTGAGTCTGCTTAGGAGAAATGTAGTGCAGGACGGGTTCTCATGTGTAACAGGAGTAAAGAAAACCGAGGAAAACGGTGATTTGACAAAGCCAGTCAGCTTGAATAAGGAGGAGACTATTTGTATGTAATAGGTATATTTTTTAAATGTGTTTGCATGTGTATGTGCTTGTGCGAAGTGATTGCGTATGACACCGGCTGAACTCTGCGGACTGTATCAGTTTTGAAGGGCGAATGAGGACAAAACTGTTCTTTGTTTTATCTCGTCAGTTTGAAAAGTCATCAGTTTATCCATATTCAGGGTGGTTTTTAATATTATATATTAGTTGAATTGGAATGTTTTGTATATTATTGCGCGTCAGGAATGAGAAGAAGAAGAAGAATGGAACCCGAGTGGGAAAGGATGAGTGACATGTGAATTTTTAATTGAAGCAAATGTGATTCATCGGTACAACAAGTAACTTATTTTGTATCGAGTACACTGTGTGATCTTGGAGAACGAATATGAAGTTTGCAACTAATTTACATTTCCATAATTGCATTGAGGAAGACGCATATCGCCTAAGAACGTTAGGCCTGTTTCCTCGACATATGCTGCTCTCTGTGCTGATGTGTTCCAGTTTTTTTTGTTCTTTGTCTTCATCGTAATCAACAACTGCATTGAACATTTAAAAAAAGGAAGTTAGTAGATTAACATGTATTTCTCACGTTGTCAACTCAGACTCTCTGGAAAAGTGTAATAAATGTAGACTGTCCGGGATGTGAAATATGATGACTGGTCCAGTGTTAGATCAGAGGTAAGATATGAAACTCACCTTTCCTTTTCAGCGTTCTCTGTATGACAGCCATTAGTGCTGATAGCTCACAGATTAACAAAACTCCGAGTGTAATGCAGATGAAAACAGGTATGGGAGTCTTCTCAATTCCCTGTGCTTAAGCGGAAAATCACAGAGGGATTTAAGAAATAGACACAACGATTGCATTTCTCAAACAAAAGTAAATCACTGATGAAAACACTAATATTTTCTTTTAAATTTACAATGCCAAGAGAATGTCAATAACATGAGTATCGCTAGTGCGAGCACTGTGAAGAACAGGAATAATATTCAAGATATTGTAAAGATTTTAAGGAACATTACCTGCAGGTGAGGATGGGGAATCTGTCAGTGCGGCCTCGGGTCCTGTGGAAGGCATTGCATATTAAGTCATGAGATTGATACCTTAGAGTTTATCTTAAGAAATGGAACTGCTGACACTCATTTTTGAAAAAAATCTGTCTCATTCTAACCGAACAAAACAAACTCATCACGTGTCTGGACCCTTACCGGAGCAGATCACACTGGCATCTTCTTTATGATTACAATCTGATTGTGCGGACGATGATGTAGGACAGTCAGAGAGAAAGTATTCCATTCCAGTACACTTCACCTCTTCTAGCCAGATATCACCTTCACCCTGAGTGAAATAGGCCCCTCCTGGGGCAAATAGAGCGGAACCACAACCCGATTGACGACAAACGACATTGGCATCTTCAATATCCCATGAGTCATCACATACTGTGCCCCAGAGGTGATTGCACAATATCTCTACTCTCCCTGAACAGTTGTTGTCTCCTCCAACCAAGCGCACAGGTAGTCCCAAATCTGGAAATAGAAACTATTATTGACATCTCCATTCCTAAAGCCACGAATACCTCAAATGTTCAGTGTAATGAAGAAATGCAAACACCTGATTTGCGATCGCATTCCGGTGGCCTGTCGACTTCCTCTTTACCCACGATGGATTCTGTTAGCAGGAGGAAAATATAATTGAATTGGGCACCAATGTCTGAAAAGGCGACATGATTTATACGTGTGCTGGCTTACCTGAGCAGACAACACCCGCATCTTCCGAGTGCTGACAGTTGTGTTTACCCCAAGGGTCTGCCTGACACTGCCAAAGCGTTCTCTCATTTAAATTACACTTAATATTATCAAGCCATATGGGTCCGGTTCCTGGCCCGAACAACTGAGCGTCATAATTAATGTAAGAAAAGGCGCCGCAGTGTAGCTGTTTACAAATCACTTCTGCATCATGGTTATCCAGTTTGTCCGAGCACACTGTTCCCCAGGTGCCATTGTAGAACACTTCCACTCTCCCCTCACAGCGATGCTTTCCATTCACCAACCGTAACTCTTTGTACTCTGTCAATGAAATTAGAAATGTGCAATGGTTCATTCGTAAGCTCGCTGCATGATCGATGATCAGGTCATAAATAATAAAAATACTAAGTTCACTGCCTATTGGTCATTGTTTCGGTGGGTAAAGATGTAAATAAAATCTACTCTAAAGTAAGTGATTATCTCACTCTTGCCAGTTGTTATTGGATCATTTGAAGAAGTTACAGATGTTTTCAACGAATTCTCAACCAGAATGGATTTCGACAAGGGATTCCACAACGTATCTCGCCAAGATTAAAGCCCGAAGGTAAAGGCCCACCGTTTTGGAGGCAGTAACTCGGCATTGATAGAGAATTAGCTATTGGGCAGGAATCAGCGAGCAGGGAGATGGGGTTCTTTTTCATTTTGGCGACCAGTATCCAGTGGGGTTTCGGAAGGAACAGTGCTGGGACAGCAGATACCTGTAACATATTTTAATGATTTGCAGGAAGGAAACGATTGCACTTTAGCCGGATTTACAGGCAACACAGAAAAGAACGTGGACAGGCATGTTGCGACAGGGATGAAAACAGTTTACAATGAGAGCCTGGCAGGTTACGTAAGTGGCCAAATAATTATCAAATTAAGTATCTGTGGGAAACCGTGAAGTTGTTCATTTTGGATGGGAGAGCACAGAACAAAATAATACTTAAAGGGTGAAAATCCTCAGAAAGCTGCAACACAGATGGACTTGGGACTCCATGTGCAAAAGCACAGAAAGCTAGTACAAAGATGTAGTAGGTATTCTGGAAGGCTTATTCAAAGAACAAAGAAAATTACAGCACAGGAACAGGCACTCTGCCCTCCAAGCCTGCACCGAACATGCTGCCTGATTGAACTAAAGCCCCCTACCCTTCCGGGGACCATATCTCCCTATTCACGTCCTCTTCATGTATATGTCAAGACGCTCCTTAAAAGTCGCTATCGTATCTGCTTCCAATACCTCTGCAGACAACGAGTTCAGACACCCACCTCCCTCTGAGTGAAAAACTTGCATCGTAATCTCCATTCAACATTCCCCCCGCATCTTAAACCTATGCCACCGAGTAATTAACTATTTCACCCTGAGAAAAAGCTTGTGACTCCACACTCTGTCCATGCCCCTGATAATCTTGGAGACTTCTACCAGGTCGCCCGACAACCTCCGTCGTTCCGGTTACAACAAACTGAGTTTCTCCAACGTCTTCTCATACCTAATACCTTCATGCAAGGCAACATCCAGGTAATTATTTTGTCCAAAGCCTCCTCATTCTACTGGAAGTGTGGCGACCAGAATTGAACACTGTATTCCAAATGCAGCCGTACTAAGATCATATAAACCTGCAACATGACTTGCCAATCTTTAAAGTCAATGCCCCGGCTGATGAAGGCAAGCATGCTGTGTCCCTTATTGGCTACCTTCTCCACCTGCGTTGCCACCTTCGATGGCTTGTGCACCTGTACACCCAGATCCCTCTGCCTATCAATAATCTTAAGGATTCTGCCATTTACTGTATCTTTCCGATCTGTATTAGAACGTCCAAAATGCATTACCTCACATTTGTCCGGATAAAGCTCCATCTGCCATTTCCCCGTCCAAGTCTCCAACTGATCTGTATCCTGCTGTAACCTCCGATGGTGCTCATGTTTGTGAGGATGAGAGTGTGATGCAGGCTGATGGGCTGGAGGAGTTAGATGCTCTGAGGGAAGATGTATTAGCAATTTTGAAAAACCTGAGTGTCGATAAGTCCCCTGGGCCAGATGGGATATATCCTCGGATTCTTTGGGAGGCAAGGGATGAGATTGCAGAGACTTTGGCTTTGAGTTTTGGGTCCTCACTGTCCACGGGGATAGTTCCAGAGGAGTGGAAAGTGGCGAATGTTTTTCCTCTGTTTAAGAAAGGAAATAGGAATGACCCTGGTAATTATAGGTCGGTTAGTCTTAATTCGGTGGTCGGTAAGTTAATGGAAAAGGTCCTGAGCGGTAGGGTTTATGACCATTTGGAAAGATGCAGCTTAATCCCGGATAGTCAACACAGATTCGTGAAGGGGAAGTCTTGCCTCACAAATTTGATTGACTTCTTTGAGAAGGTAACGAAGTGTGTAGATGAAGGTAGAGCAGTTGATGTATTTTACATGGATTTTAGTAAGGCGTTTGATAAGGTTCCACATGGTCGGCTCATGAAGAAAGTAAGGAGGTGTGGGATAGAGGGAAAGTTGGCCGATTGGATAAGTAACTGGCTATCTCATAGAAGACAGAGCGGGGTGGCGGATGGAAAATTTTCAGACTGGAGACCAGTTACCAGCGGTGTTCCACAGGGATCAGTGCTGGGTCCTCTGCTATTTGTGATTTTTATCAATGACTTGGAGGAGGGGGCTGAAGGGTGGGTCAGTAAATTTGCTGATGACACCAAGTTTGCTGGAGTCGTGGATGAGGTGGAGGGCTGTTGTAGGCTGCAAAGAGACATTGATAGGATGCAGAGCTGGGCCGAAAAATGGCAGATGGTCATTCATTTTGGCAGGACAAATTTGAATGCGGATTACAGGGTCAACGGTAGGGTTCTGAGGAATGTAGAGGAACAGAGAGATCTTGGGGTACATATCCACAGACCTCTGAAGGTTGCCACTCAAGGGGAGAGTGCCGTGAAGAAGGCCTATAGTGTGTTAGCGTTTATTAACAAGGGGTTTGAGTTTAAGAGCCGTGGGGTTATGCTGCAACTGTACAGGACGTTAGTGAGACCACATTTGAAATATTGTGTGCAGTTCTATTCACCTTACTATCAGAAGGACGTGGGAGCATTGGAAAGAGTGCAGAGGAGATTTACCAGGATGCTGCCTGGTTTGGAGGCTAGGTCTTACGAGGAAAGGTTGAGGGAGCTAGGGCTTTTCTCTTTAGAGCGGCGGAGGATGAGAGGCGACTTAATAGAGGTTTATAAGATGATGAGGGGGATAAAGAGGATGTTCAGAGATTATTTCATCGGGTGGATGTAGCTGTTACTAGAGGCATAACTATAAGGTTCATGGTGGGAGATTTAAGATGGATGTCCGAGGTAGGTTCTTTACTCAGAGAGTTGTTGGGGTGTGGACTGGACTGCCTGCTGTGGTAGTGGAGTCGGGCACTTTAGGAACTTTCAAGCGGTTATTGGGTAGGCACATGGAGCACAACAATATGATAAGAAGTGGGATTGCTTGATCTTTGTTTCGGACAAAGCTCGGCACAACATCGAGGGCCGAAGGGCCTGTACTGTGCTGTACTGTTCTATCTTCTATTTTCATCACTATCTGCAAATCCACCTCCCTTTGCGCCATCAGCAAACTTACTGATCATTCAGTTACATATTCCTCCAAATCATATACATATATATATATACATGTATATATTACAAACAGCAAAGGTCCCATCACTGATCCCTGAGGAACGCCACTTGTCACAGCCCTTCATCCAGAAATGCACCCTTCCGCTGTTACCATCTGCTTTCTATGAATGAGACAGTTCTGTATCCAACTTGCCAGCTCACGTCTGATGCCATGCGACTTCACCTTCTGTACCAATCTGCCATGAGGGATCTTGTCAAAGGCCTTACTGACAACATCCACTGCCCTACCCTCATCAATCATCTTCGTCACTTCCTCGAAAAACTTGATCAAACTAGTGAGAAACAACCTCCCCTTCACAAACTTATGTTGCCTCTCTCTAATAAGTCAATTGATTTCCAACTAGGAATAAATCCTGTCTCGAAGAATCCTCTCCAATAATTTCCCTACCACTGACGTAAGGCTCACCGGCCTGTAACTACTTGGATTATTCTTGCTACCCTAATTAAACAAAGAAACAACATTCGCTAATCTCCAATCATCTGGGGCATCCCCTGTAGCCAGTGAGGCTACAAAGATTTATCTCAAGGCCCCAGCAATGTCCTCCCTCGCCTCCCTCAGTATTCTGGGGTATATCCCATCAGAAATCCCAATACCTCCTCCATTTTGATCTCAACATGACTCAAACTATCTCCACAACCTTTCCCAGGCTCATCATCCATCAAGTCCTTCTCTTCGGTGAATACTGATGCAAATACTAATTTAATACCTCACCCAATCCTCTGGCTCCACGCGTAGATTCCCTCCCCCGTCCTTGAGTGGGCCAACCCTCTCCCTGGCTGCCCTGTTGTTCTTTATATATGTATAAAAAGCCTTGGGATTTTCTTTAATCAATTATGGCAATTGTTTCAAGGGGGCTGGAGGGTAATTTGTGGAAGTTTAAGTATATTTATTATTGTCACAATTTGGTTTATATCTGCAATGAATTTACTGTGAAAACTCCCTGGCCACCATACTCCGGCGCCTGTTCGGATGGACTGAGGGACTATTTTGCATGGCCAATACAGTTAGTCTGTCTGCAAGTGCACAAAGCATTGTCGAGACTACATCTTAATTTCTGTGAACAGCTTCGTTTCCTTATTGAAAGAAAATAATACTTCATTCGAGGCAAAACAGACTGGGATGATCTCCAGTATGGAGGGATTGTCTTATGAGAAAAGTTGAACAGTTTAGGACTCGATTCATTGGAATTTGGAAGAATGGGCCGTGATCCCATTGACAGAACTGTTTCGATGAAGAATTATGTTTGCTTCATAATTAAATAAAATATCCATTCGTAATTCGAGGTTATTTCTGTGTGCTGCATTTCCATTTCTATCAATGAAATATCTGTTTTGCGAACTCATGTTTTTGTCTGAGAACAATTAACACATTGAAATCTCCGTTACCTGAACACATAATGTTGACATCCTCTTTCTGATTACAGTCGTGGTTACCCCATGATGCAGAGGGACAGTCCCATAGAAACAACTCGTCACCGGAACAGTTCACTTCATCCAACCAAACTGAGTCCACACTGGGTCCACTTGAAGCAGGAAGTGCTGCGTCCAATGCAGTTCCACATGCCAGCTGTTTGCAAACCACATGGGCGTCCGTGAGATCCCAGGAATCATCACACACTGAGCCCCATGTCCCATTGTAATAAATCTCCACTCGGCCAGCGCATCGGTCTCCACCGTCTGACAGTCTTAACTGTTCATGTCCTGTTGGGCAAGAAGTTAGGTAGATTATATTCAACACCATTGAATACTAACATTGGATGGTCAGTAGCCTGGGATAGGCTCCTCGCTCTGTGATTGGATCCTCGATGTCCTGAACCAAAGACGGCAATCAGTAAGGAACGGCAACAACAACTCCTCTGCAATTATCCTAAACATTGGTGCCCCACATGACCATGTCCTCAGCACCTTTCTATACTCCTTATACACCTATGAATGTGTGGCCAAATTCCCCCCCAACTCGATTTGCAAGTTTCCTGATAACACCACCGAAAGGGGTCGGATCTCAGACGATGTTGAGACGGGTACAGGAAGGGGATACAGAATCTGGTGAACTGGTGCAACGACAATAATCTCTCCCTTAATGTCAGTAAAACGAAAGAGATTGGCATCGATGTCAGGAAGCTCAGTGGAGGAAATGCCTCTGCTTAAATCAAAGGGGATGAAGGGGAAATGGTCGAGAGCATCAAGTTTCTAGGTCAGCAGTTCACCAGCAACTTGACCTCGCCCCTCCACGGCGACGTTAAAGTTAAGAAAGCCCACCAACGCCTCTATTTTCAAGCGAGGCTAAGGAAATTTGGCAAGTCCCCAACGACTCTCAGCAACTTTTATGGATGCACCATACAAAGCGTTCTTTTGACTGTATCAGAGCTTGATATGGATGCTGCTCTGTCCAAGATGGCAAAAAACTACAAGTGTCGTGAAAGAAGCCCGGTCCTTCCCACAAACCAGCCTCCCGTCAATTGGCTCTGTCTACCTTTCCCGCTGCCTCGGAAAAGCAGCCAACATTTTCAAGGACCCCACGCACCCCGGGCATACTCTTTTACACCTCTTTCCCTTGGAACAAAAATTCAAAAGTTTGAGGTCAAGTCCCAACCGATTCAAAAACAACTTCTTCCCTGCCACCATCAGCCTTCTGAATGGACGTCACTCATATTAAATTCATCTTTCTCTACATCCGAGCTATGATTGTAATACTACATCCTGCGCCCTCTCCTTTCCTTCTCGATGTTCACAATGCTTTTACTCTATAGTGCACAAGAAAATCTGAAACCAGGTAAGTACAAATAAAGTCAGGTAAACAAAAGGTGTTTAAAAGTATTTGTGTTTATTTATGAACAATCTAACGAAGCAAAGAGGGTTTCATTGCAGGGACATTTAGGTTGAAAATACTTGCGATGTTGTGTTGACAATTATTAGCTTTTTTCCATAAGGCCAGTAGTGGCAGAAATTGAAGTGTACTGCGAGCTGTGAACTCAAAAGATGTTGCAAAAGCATTTGTGTGGACATAAGGTAATTCACTGTCGGCTCTTGAGATGCGATCGAGAGACCTCCTCAAAGGTGGGCAATAGGCACATGAAATTTGAATGACATCTACTTTTCGAGGAATAGATGTAGACAGACGAGCTACCAGTGAATTTGAATCACCAACCGTAAGGGTAGCAAAATGAAATAAAGAGCTTTGGTGACGGTATGAACAGGTGCAGAGAAAGACACCTCGATGTCAACAATCACATCAGCATTACAGATGACATGACAAAAGGAAAATACTGCGGATCCTGGCATCTGAAACAAAAACAGAACATTCTGGAAAATCTCAGCAGTTCTGACAGCACTATTGGAGACAGAATAGAGCTAACGTTTCGAGTCTCTCAGCGAGACGGAAGATCACCCAGACTCGAAACATTAGCTCTATTCACTCTCACAGATGCTAAGAGTCATGCTGAGATTTTTCAGCATTTTCTGTTGTTGTTTCAGATTCCAGCATTCGCAGTCCATTGCTTTTGTTTGGAAATGGACACTCTCTTTCCGCAGGATGCTACTAAAAGACAACAAGTAAACAAAAATCAGTTTTTGATCAGGATATCATGCTTGGAGGACACCACAATAGCCTACTGTCGAGGAAAGTGAAGATTGTTGCTGATAATTCCATCATATTGATTGATTAGCTTAGAGTGGAACCAATAGATTGCATTCCCAACCAACCTCAGTCAGTGGACAGCAGTTTTGGGATAAAAGATCCATGACCAACTATATCGTAAACTGAAGAGTAATACAGAAGGAGAAGGAGCAATAGTTTGCCTTTGGCACGTTCACTAAGGGTTGTTTCTGTGGTAGAGTAGGGCTGAAAATATGATTCTCGTGTATCAAACATATTGCAAGTAACTCTCAAATGAAAGGGACACAGAACATGCAGGAAGAATCGGCAAAGTATTAACTAACCGAAAAATAGGGATGAATGTGTGATTTCAGTGGAAGTAGAATCCAGAGGGAAAGAGATTGAAACCATCAACAAGCTAGCTCGAATGGGGCATGATCAAATATTGGAGAGAAACTAGATATGTCAATTTCATGTGATGGTGCAGGTGAAACTGTTATTAGATTGAACACACTGATGGTGTCAAGGTAGGGGCTGCTGAGGAGAATAAACTGTGAATAGTAAATCCAATGGTGGGATTTAAATTTTCTTGGATGCCAGGATAAAAGAGAGTTTTCGATGATTCAGAAATATTTTCCTTGATTGTGATGGTGATTGATGAGTGTTATTTGTTTTTTTTAGGATGCTCCTTTAATAAAGAACAAAGAACAATACAGCACAGGAACAGGCCCTTCGGCCCTCCAAGCCCGTGCCGCTCCCTGGTCCAAACTAGACCATTATTTTGTATCCCTCCATTCCCACTCCGTTCATGTGGCGATCTCGATAAGTCTTAAACGTTCCCAGTGTGTCCGCCTCCACCACCTTGCCTGGCAGCGTATTCCAGGCCCCCACCACCCTCTGTGTAAAATATCTCCTTCTGATATCTGTGTTAAACCTCCCCCACGCTCTTCACCTTGAACCTGTGACCCCTCGTGAACGTCACCACCGACCTGGGGAAAAGCTTCCCACCGTTCACCCTATTTATGCCTTTCATAATTTTATACACCTCTATCAAGTCTCCCCTCATCCTTCGTCTTTCCAGGGAGAACAACCCCAGTTTACCCAATCTCTCCTCATAACTAAGCCCCTCTATACCAGGCAACATCCTGGTAAACCTCCTCTGTACTCTCTCCAAAGCCTCCACGTCCTTCTGGTAGTGTGGCGACCAGAACTGGACGCAGTACTCCAAATGCGGCCGAACCAACGTTCTATACATCTGCAACATCAGACCCCAACTTTTATACTCTATGCCCCGTCCTATAAAGGCAAGCATGCCATATGCCTTCTTGACCACCTTCGCCACCTGCGACGTCACCTTCAAAGATCTGTGGACTTGCACACCCAGGTCCCTCTGCGTATCTACACCCTTTATGGTTCTGCCATTTATCGTATAGTTCCTCCTTACATTATTTCTACCAAAATGCATCACTTCGCATTCATCAGGATTGAACTCCATCTGCCATTTCTTTGCCCAAATTTCCAGCCTATCTATATCCTTCTGTGGCCTCTGACAATGCTCCTCACTATCTGCAAGTCCTGCCAATTTTGTGTCGTCCGCAAACTTACTGATCACCCCAGTTACACCTTCTTCCAGATCGTTTATATAAATCACAAACAGCAGAGGTCCCAATAGAGAGCCCTGCGGAACACCACTAGTCACAGGCCTCCAGCCGGAAAAAGACCCTTCCACTATCACCCTCTGTCTTCTGTGACCAAGCTAGTTCTCTACCCAACTAGCCACCTCCCCCTTTATCTGATGAGATCCAACCTTTTGCACCAGCCTACCATGAGGGACTTTGTCAAACGCTTCACTAAAGTCCATATAGACGACATCCACGGCCCTTCCCTCGTCAACCATTCCAGTCACTTCTTCATAAAATTCCTCCAAGTTAGTGAGGCATGAACTCCCCCTCACAAAACCATGCTGACTATCGTTAATGAGTTTATTCCTTTCTAAATGCGCATACATCCTATCTCTAAGAATCTTCTCCAACAACTTCCCCACCACGGACGTCAAGCTCACCGGCCTATAAATACCTGGGTTATCCTTCCTACCCTTCTTAAATAACGGGACCACATTAGCTATCATCCAATCCTCTGGGACCTCACCTGTGTCCAGTGACGAGACAAAGATTAGCGTCAGAGGCCCAGCGATTTCATCTCTCGTCTCCCTGAGCAGCCCTGGATAGATTCCATCAGGCCCTGGGGATTTGTCAGTCTTTATATTCTCTAACAAACCTAACACTTCCTCCCTTGTAATGGAGATTTTCTCCAACGGGTCAACACTCCCCTCCGAGACACTCCCAGTCAACACATCCCTCTCCTTTGTGAATACCGACACAAAGTATTCATTTAGGATCTCCCCTACTTCTTTGGGCTCTAAGCATAATTCCCCACTTTTGTTCCTGAGAGGTCCGATTTTTTCCCTGACAACCCTTTCGTTCCTAACGTATGAATAAAATTATGGACATTGTTAGAGAAGCGAAGCATGCCCTGATGTTTTGTTATATATGACCCACTCATCAATCTTGTGCAAAGTTGCATCGACCTGCTATATAACCTCGACTTCAAAATATAGCTCGAATTAAATGTAGCTGTACATATCTCCTGCATTTTTTCCTAAATGTGCAACATGTTTGGAGGTAATGCGAATATTATTAGAAACACGTGGTACCTCCTATCTCATTCTTTTACTCATGTGATTCCCAGCATCGGACTCTCCCTTTGACAATGTGCTAAGTTGAATATCTTTCGAAATGCTATTTGCCTCTTCTGAGCAGAATCCATTTCGATATATCAAACTGAATACGCTAGTAGTACTCGGAAATAGATTATGGGCGATGTGTAAGCCCTGTCATGACCTTTCTTAGCAAAGTTAAAACATTCGATTAATTTAGCTACTGATTAGCGACCGTGTGGCTATTGGATGGTACGAAAGAGGGGAAAAAATCATAGAATCTTGGTCAGAATAAACAGGACCATTTGTACGATAAACAATTGCAGCTCAAAAAGTAAAGGAAACACGATGAAACATAATCAGTCTTAGTGCAGCTTGTGACCAGGAATTTGAAAGGAGTGGACGTTCAGAATTGGAAAAGAAAAATCTCGTTAACCCTTAAGCTGAGGACAATGCTGCTGTGTACGAACTGACAGCAAATTTATCAAGACCGCACTTACTGGATCCAAAAATTAATATGATCAACATTCTATGTTGTAAAAGATTGCCGCAAAGTATTAGATTCAGACAGTGCTGAAAAGGCCATTTGGCCCAATGAGTCGGCACCGACAGTCATCAGCACTAAATACGCGTTTATCCTATTTGCCTGTACTTGTCCATGTTCTTGAATTTTATGATATTTCAAGTGCTCATCCGATTTTTTTGTAAAGATTGTAGGTTTTCCGGCCTCCACTACATTCCCCAGCAATGTTTTACAGATTCCCACCATATCTGGGCGTTTTTTTTCTTTCACTGAGATCCATTCTGAATCTCTGGCTCATTCCAAAAACTATGCTCCTTTGTGAATGACCCCTCTACCAACGGGACCAGCTTCTCCATAATCACTCTGTCCATGCCTCTCATAATCTTATATACCTCAAATATACCCCTACCCCTCAGCCTTCTCTTATCTAAAGGAAACAATCCATGCCTATCCAGTCTCTCATTGTAGCTCAAATTCTCCATCCCAGGCAGGATGCTTTTGAACCTCCTCTGGACCCACTCTAGTGTTATCATATCCTTCCTATAATGAGTTGAACATAACTGCACACAGTACTCCATTTGCGATCTAATCAACGTTCTGTACAGTTCCAATATTACCTCTTCACTCTTATAATCTATGCCACGACTGATAAAAGCAAGTATCCCACATGCCTTTCTAACTATACTATTCATGTGCTCCGCCGACTTCAAGGAACTGTGCATAAGTCTGTTCCTACGAGCTTCCCAGTGCCCTGCCATTCATTAAATGCATCCTGGCGTTGTTTCTTCTTCACCTTGCACTTATCAGGGTTAAATGACTGTTGTCACTGTTCTGTCCATCTGACCAACCCACCTGCATGTTTCTGTAAATTCAGTATTAACACAGTATTCTCCTTCAGTATTAACCACCCTCCCATTTTACATGTCATCTGCAAACTTGTTTAATGCTCCCCTCATATTCTGTCTATATCAGTTATGTATATAATACACAATAAGGGTCACAGTGGTGATCTATGTGGCACACCACTAGGCACTGGCCTCCAGTCACTCGACGGCCTTCTAACACTAACATCTGTGCCCTATTACGAAGCAGTTCCTGAGCTATCTCGCCATGTCGTCCTGAATTCCACATGCTTAAACCTTCACAATCTGTCTGACAAATGGGACCTCGTCAAAGCTTTGCTAAAACCTCAACTACATCAATTGAACTTTCCTCATCCCCAAACTTGATTGCATTCACAAAAGTCCGAACAAAGTTGTTAATCATGACCAACCTTGGACATAGCCAAGCTGATTTTCCATAATTAACTCATGCCTATCCGAATGGATACTAATTCTCATCTCAAAATATTTCTCCAATATTTCTCTGCCACTGATGTGAGACTCAGAAATATGTATTTAAATTGTTCATCTCTATCACCCTTCTTGCAAATTGGAACCCTATTAGTCATCCTCCAGTCCACTGGCACTTCCCCCAGAGAAGAATTCAGAAATTATCTCTGTGCCTCTGCTATATCCTGCCTCGCCTCCCACAGCATGCTGAGATGCAATTCATCCGGGCGGGGGGATTCCCCCATTTTGAAGCTCGTCAGGGCAAACTGCAAGTTCATCACCACTTTCCTGAATTATGTATCTACTTTATCCTATTCCTCAGTGAACGTTGCAATGGATTAATTTCAACTATTTCCTGCTGAACTGTTTAATCCACTGTCTAATATGTTTATACCCTCAAACATGTGATTCTGTGGTTTGCTTTATGATATTTGCACGGTGCTTTATGACACTATTCCACTAAATTGGCTTCAAAATTACTATTTAACATTTGTAAAAAGAATTACGATCTGAAGCTGCATGTTTCAGATCGGAAATTGCCACTAACTACACCAGAGCAACACCCATCGTTATATTGCTATTGTGTCAGCAATGCGTATTGCTGATAATATCATAACCCGGAGAGATTATTGATGTCCTGGGCCACATGTTTTTTTTCTGCATTCAGAAAACGTGCAAATTAACCCACTGAAGTGAACAACGCGAAATTTCCCCATAATTTGAGAATTTTCTGTTTAAGTTTATATATTATAATTTTATCATTTTAGTTTCCTAAAGTTAGAAAGCATTATTGACCTGAAAGAGTTATTAACCGAAAGAAAACTGAATTCTTGCACGCAAGATTACAGTTTCAGATTTAAAATCAGTCCTTCAAAACAATCCCCCCCAAAAAATATTAACCACTTTGTCATACACACAAGTAAGCAACTCAACTCCCACATTGGTGCTTATTTATAACAATGCAGCGATACTACTCAATACATAGCTGCTCTGAATTCAATAAGGTAGACAACACAGACTCGGAAAATTCGGTCTATCTACTTTCGAAATTCAGTATTTCGGCTTCGACCAACCTCATGACGTTCCAAGTATGTCTGATTCATTCTGCACCATCACCCAGAGCAGAGTAATTCAATTTGCAGGCTGTCTTCTTCACACACGCACGCACACACACACACACGCAGCCAACCCCTAACCTCTATATATCTAAGGGTATAGTTCAAAATTCCGAAATATGTTTAGATTGTCATCAGTATTTGACTGAAGTAAAATATTCCAAAAGAAAAAAAATCATATTTTCCGATTCAAAAACATGCTCAGCTTAAGTAAACGTCAGTAACCTTCCTTTGTCTGTCGATGAAAGTACTATTAGCTGTAACAATCCATCACTTCACTGACAATTAAAATGTAACAACTGAAATAAATAGATCTCATGTATCTCGTAATGCAAGTTTTAATCCTCAACTATTCATTAAAATGCATTGGACCATAATATCTTCTGGACAGATGTTTATCTCCTGTGCCTTTATCCGGATTTGGGAACTGTTGCAAAAAACAACTGTGTCATTTGAGCTTGCACAAACAAAGTTCTTCACAGAATAACGCAATTTCCACAAAAGATATCAGTTCCAACAATTCAAAACATAATGAAACTTTAATGTGAAGTTAATGCGATAACTTCACTCCAACTTTTCTACGGTTCAAATCGCACAAAAAAATCCATAACTGTGCTTTAACGGAAACGGCCTTTCTGTCCCACAAACTCCTCTTCACAAGTCTGAGCAGTTTGACCAATATCAAGGCTCACATTTGCCTCGTTCATAAGCCCTTTAGGTGCTATTTTTCGCTTTGTAGCCAGGATTTCATATATTTAACTCTCCTTCTGGCCTATATTCTATTATTTACTCTTTAAAACTTTCACTCACATAACCCGTTGTTAACCCATTCCTAAGAATTCTGCCTCAACGTCGCTGCTCTGCTTGCTCTACACAGGAGGTCCGCTCAACAAACGTCTTCAATTTTAAATGAGGATCATAGTGTTCAAGCATATCCATTTTGTACATCACACCCACAATCATGTCACATCTCCTCAGCGTTTCCAGATCTAACCATGTCAAGTTCACTGGATTTCTGATGTCTTTTAAAAAGAAAAAAAATAACAGTACAGCACAGGAGAAAAGACCCGACTAAAACTGCGCCAATACATGGTTTCTATGCTTCTGATCGACTCCCGTTCATGTGTATACACCTTTAATGTTGCTAATTTGCCTGTTTCCACCACCTCCACTGGCAGTGTTTTCTTTTCATTTGATTTGATTTGATTTATTATTGTGATATGTATTACACACAATGAAAAGTATTGTTTCTTGCGCGCTAAACAGACAAACCATATAGTCCAAAAGGAAGGAAACGAGAGCGTACAGAATGTAGTGTTACATTTATGGCGAGGGTGTTTAGAAAGTTTAACTTAATGCAAGGTAGGCCCATTCAAAAGTCTGATGGCAGCAGGGAAGAAGTTGTTCTTGAGTCGTTTGGTACGTGACCTCAGATTTTTGTATATTTTCCTGACGGAAGAAAGTGGAAGAGAGAATGCCCGGGGTGCGTCGGGTCCTGAATTAAGCTGGCTGCTTTGCCGAGGCAGCGGGAAGTGTACACAGAGCCAATGGATGGGAGGCACCCGCCATCCTTTTTGTGCTAACGTTTCCCCGCAGGACTCCCATAAACTTATCACCTATCAACTTAAACCTGTGCCCTCTTGTCGTCCACCTATCCACCCTGAGAAAAAAGCCTCTGACTATCCACGTGACCTCAGATTTTTGTATGCCTCTTATGGCGTTGTTGACTTCAATCAGGTCATTCTGAACCTGCGTCCTGCCCGTGAAAACAATCCTGGTTTATCCAACCTTGCCTCATACCTAAAATCCTCCAGGCAAGATGCTGGAAGAGCCTTTTTTGCACACTCTAAAAAGCATCCACGTCCTTCTGACAGTGTGATCACCATAACAGCACACATACTTCAAATGCTGCCGAACTAAAGATTTAAACGGCTGTTCAAAGTGCTTCGAGTACTCAGTCCTAACAGGAGCTTCAACCTTGTCCTGAACCCTTCATATATTCTGAAATGAATTCCTCACTCACATCACCGTCTTTCATTGTGCTGTGAAACGCATATAGCTACCAATTTAATGACGTTTTTGGCATGTATTTTTTGGCATTATTTCATGTTGCGTTCTCTATTTTGTTCCTGTGTTGACCGTTGTGAGTTTTGCCTTGCTTTAATCCACCATAAAATCTGTTCGCCGTGCACATCCAGCTCGGTCACCCATCTCTACCTTCATTACCTTAACAACATGTTTTGGTGACACCACAAAAAGGGAAAATAATATTACTAAATGCCTCAGCAGTTAGAATGTGTTCTTTATGTTTCGCAAGCAACGACAGTTTTATTCACCTGAGCACAGAACACCAACGCCGAATCTGTCATTGAGAGAGGAATCCAGTAGAAATGATCTGCAGCTCCGGAGGTGTGATTCGTTTCCTTCACAATGGACATCATTCAACAACACAGGCTCATCACTCTCTCCGTACTTTGAAGAGTTATAAACGGATATTGCGTCGCCGCATTCCAATTGTCTACAAACAACGTTGGCATCATTCAGATCCCAGAAGCTGTCCTGCACTCTGCCCCAAGAGCTGTTGTGGTAAATCTCCACTCGCCCATCGCAACTGCTTCCCCCATTCGTTAATCTCAATGACCAGCTTTCATCTGAAAAATAGGAACAAATTGTAAAGCAGAAGTTGAACTAAATAAGAAAGAAGGTTATTAAAACTGACACTTTAAGTCACTGTCATTGTTTGCTCCTTTTTGCAATAGCTGACAGAAATTTAAGAAGAGCATTCAGCCTTATATTTTTCACCAGTGAATACGTTTTGAAGAAATATTCAATTTGATGCCAATACCAAGCACAGTACAATGTTGGGGAAATTAAAGGAACACATATCTGCCATACATTCGAAATGTACTTAAAACTGAATATTACGTGACGCATTTAAGATGTCTGATGAATTATTCTCAAAGCAACAAAACTCACCTGCTATATTTCCCAGGATCACGCAGGAAAAGAACGTGAAATGTATTGTTTTAGAAGGTCCTCATGTTAGATAGAGGGCTCTAGAATTTTGAAGCAGACCAATGCGCCATGGCTTGTGTAAGTAGCAGGATGGATGGAACCTTACCTGCTGCCGTTCAATTAGATTGCTTGCCTGGGGATCATTTAATTCCTTGAGATTTGCTTGCAAATCGATTGCAGCGTGTTTAATCCTAATTTTGACATCTGCCTCATCAGTAATAAAGAGGAGTTGTGTTGCTAAAGCAATCGTTGCGCAGATTTCATCAACTGACCTGTTCTGTCACCTGTGGCATTTAAGTGCGTGGTCAATGTTGATTCCCTTACCATTACCGAAAGAGATGTTGCAGCAAATAACTGAAACAATAGCCAATTAATGTCAACTGAGGGGACTAGACGTAGAAGGGTATGGAAATTGAGAACAGTGCTGATGTGGTGATTTGGGAAGGTTTTCTGGCAGAAGCGAATGTTGACAGAGCTGGAAACTTAACGCCATTGCTCGGGGAAGGAAGGCAAGAGGGTGTGTGCAACATCAGATCAATGAACTCAAATGAAATTGAATGTAAAAGACAGCAAATACATATTTATTTAACAAGGTGCGCAAGTGGCAAATTGTTCCCTCTGCACTTAACCATGAGATAAACCTACGAAATATATATATTTTTAGATCTCAATGATTCAATTTTATATGAGTGCTCACTTGGCAAGTTATGTAACCGTATGGTTAATGAAGCGAACGAAAAGTTAATGACGCACTTCTGGATGAAGTTCTTGAGGTTTTGCACGGTTAGTGTTAGGGCACAGTACTACTCATTTGACAATGAATGGTACATCAAATATGCAGAAAGGAGACCCAACTTCGAAGTAAATAAAAATATGTATCAAATTACCCAGCAACAAACGTCATTTTGATAACTTCCTCATTTAAAAAGTGATTGCGGATTATTGGTAACGTTTGATGAGGCCAGTGTCAAAACGATTTGAACTATTAGACTGGTTTGGATATGCTTTTGTTCGTGGGAATGGCAATAATGTCATTTCCTTTGGTTTTATTCATTACAGGGATTGTTTGGGTTTTTTTGTTTGTACTCACTGGAGCAAATCACATTGACATCGTTTCTGTGTGTGCACTCGTGTTGAGTTACTGGAGAAAGAGGACAATGGAACAGACTTGTCTCATTCCCTTTACATTCCAAGCGATTCCTCCGTATGAGACCAGTGCCCTGTCGAAACTGGACGCGTCTTGGTAGATTCACAGCGACTCCACATTGCAGCTGAGCACAGACCACATCTGCGGCATTCCAATCCCAGTGAAGATCACACACTGTTTCCCAGTGTTCAGCGTGCTGGATTTCCAATCTACCCGAGCATCGGGACTCTCCATCTGCTCGTGCAGCATTTCGGCGACCTGAGTAATATCAATTCACGAGAGTGCAATTTACTTATCAATGACCACTTATCACATAGCTCATCAACATGAATTTGTCAGATTTCGTTCTTAGTTTGATTGGATTTCCGTCCAATAGCAATTGTTCAGCACCGAGACCACCTCCCAATGCCTAATGTTCCTCCACCGTCACACCCGGCCAACGCTTCTGTTTGAAATATCACTGTACGCTTGTCGGTACTATATTTTTATTCTGACGAATCCAATGCGATCAGTGTGATGTAAAAAATAAACACTATCCCCACTGAAAGCTCTGCAAGCATCTATGAAGAGAAAAAATGAGAAATCCAAGACAAATAATCTCTTTCAGATCGAAACCAATGTATTTTTTGCTCCCTTTTCATTTCTTTAATGTTTTCATTCAGAACCCAGACAGCAACATTAGGCGTCACATTTCACTTTCATTTTTACCCTGTGTTGAACGAGAGAAACTTGAGTATCTGGAATAACCATAGTCCCTACAGTCATCCCAGCCTGCAACATTGTCTACACTTGATTATATTTCAATCGAACACTTGAATCCAAAATGACGCTGAAGTGTTATTTCTGCAGCTGACATTAAGTTGCAACTATTGATGAAATAAAAGGAAATTAGGGACAGAGTAAGTCCGTGAAACTCTACGTGTTAGTGTAGTCAGAACAAGAAATGCAGTGGCCAGGTACGTATAACATTTCCGTTCAGTACGACATTCATGTCTAGTCAGCTGGACTGTAATGGGAGAACAGTTTGGCACAATAATATAATGTGGAGATGCCGGCGTTGGACTGGGGTAAACACAGTAAGAAGTTTAACAACACCAGGTTAAAGTCCAACAGGTTTATTTGGTAGCAAAAGCCACACAAGCTTTCGAAGCTCGAAGCCCCTTCTTCAGGTGAGTGGGAATTCTGTTCACAAACAGAGCTTATAAAGACACAGACTCAATTTACATTGTACTTTAGTAAAGCGTTTGACAAAGTCCCTCATGGTAGGCTAGTGAAAAAGGTTGGATCCCATGGGATAAAGGGGGAGGTGGCTAGATGGGTGGAGAACTGGCTTGGTCATAGAAGACAGAGGGTGGTAGTGGAAGGGTCTTTTTCCGGCTGGAGGCCTGTGACTACTGGTGTACCGCAGGGCTCTTTATTGGGACCTCTGCTGTTTGTGATTTATATAAATGATCTGGAAGAAGGAGTAACTGGGGTGACCAGTAAGTTTGCGGACGACACAAAACTGGCAGGACTTGCAGACAGTGAGGAACATAGTCAGAGGCTACAGAAGGATATAGATAGGCTGGAAATTTGGGGAAGGAAATGGCAGATGGAGTTCAATCCTGATAAATGCGAAGTGATGCATATTGGTGGGAATAATGTAGGGAGGAGCTACACGATAAATGGAAGAACCATAAAGGGTGTAGAGACGCAGAGGGACCTGGGTGTGCAAGTCCACAGATCTTTGAAGGTGACGTCACAGGTGGAGAAGGTGGTGAAGAAGGCATATGGCATGCTTGCCTTTATAGGACGGGGCATAGAGTATAAAAGTTGGGGTCTGATGTTGCAGATGTATAGAACGTTGGTTCGGCTGCATTTGGAATACTGCGTCCAGTTCTGGTCGCCACACTACCAGAAGGACGTGGAGGCTTTGGAGCGAGTACAGAGGAGGTTTACCAGGATGTTGCCTGGTATGGAGGGGCTTGGTTATGAGGAGAGATTGGGGAAACTGGGGTTGTTCTCCTTGGAAAGACGGAGGATGAGGGGAGACTTAATAGAGGTGTATAAAATTATGAAAGGCATGGATAGGGTGAACGGTGGGAAGCTTTTCCCCGGGTCGGTGGTGACGTTCACGAGGGGTCATAGGTTCAAGGTGAAGGGGGGGAGGTTTAACACAGATATCAGAAGGACATATTTCACACAGAGGGTCGTGGGGGCCTGGAATGTGTTGCCGGGCAAGGTGGTGGAGGCGGACACACTGGGAACGTTTAAGACTTATCTAGACAGCTATATGAACGGAGTGGGAATGGAGGGATACAAAAGAGTGGTCTAGTTTGGACCAGGGAGCGGCGCGGGCTAATTGTTCCTTGTTTCTCGTTTTAAGGCTTCATTCTATGATCATCTTGCTGGTGCCAGTACAGAGCGAGACTGCGGATAGTTGGGAACCTGTCTCGGGGGCAGGGAATTCATATGGTGTTCGTGGAAGTGGAAATGAATAGGGTTGGGAAGCATTTTCCGATCAGGGCCATTGTGATCTCCTGGACTCGTTTCGATCGCCTCAGGGGGTCGGAGAGGAATTTCCCAGATTTTTTTTCCCCATATTGGCCCTGGGGTTTTTCACTCTGGGTTTTCGCCTCTCCCTGGAGATCACATGGTCTGGAATGGGGGGGGGGGGGGGGGGGGTGGGGGTGAGTTAATAGGTTGTGATGAACAAAGCATCGTAGCTGTGAGGGACAGCTCGGTGGATAGGATATTAGGATGTAGATAGGCTGGAAAATTGGGCGGGGATCCTGGATTCAGGATTCAATCCTGGACCGGGGAGCGGCGCGGGCTTGGAGGGCCGAAGGGCCTGTTCCTGTGCTGTATTGTTCTTTGTTTGTTCTTTGTTTGTACATGAATAATGGTTGGAATGCGAATACTTACAACTAATCAAGTCTTTAAGAAACAAAACAATGGGAGTGGAGAGAGCATCAAGACAGGCTAAAAAGATGTGTATTGTCTCCAGACAAGACAGCCAGTGAAACTCTGCAGGTCCACGCAACTGTGGGAGTTACAAATAGTGTGACATGAATCCAATATCCCGGTTGAGGCCGTCCTCGTGTGTGCGGAACTTGGCTATCAGTTTCTGCTCAGCGACTCTGCGCTGTCGTGTGTCGCGAAGACGCTGCGACAACGGGTGAATGAACACCGCTCGACAATCACCAGGCAAGACTGTTCTCTTCCTGTTGGGGAGCACTTCAGCGGTCACGGGCATTCGGCCTCTGATATTCGGGTAAGCGTTCTCCAAGGTGGCCTTCGCGACACACGACAGCGCAGAGTCGCTGAGCAGAAACTGATAGCCAAGTTCCGCATACACGAGGACGGCCTCAACCGCGATATTGGGTTCATGTCACACTATTTGTAACTCCCACAGTTGCGTGGACCTGCAGAGTTTCACTGGCTGTCTTGTTTCTTAAAGACTTGATTAGTTGTGGGTATTCGCATTCCAACCATTATTCATGTAAATTGAGTCTGTGTCTTTATAAGCTCTGTTTGTGAACAAAATTCCCACTCACCTGAAGAAGCGGCTTAGAGCTTCGAAAGCTTGTGTGGCTTTTGCTACCAAATAAACCTGTTGGACTTTAACCTGGTGTTGTTAAACTTCTTACAATAATATAAAACAGACTTAGATACCATCTGAGTCATGAGCGCAAATCAGGCCTCTAAACTGTCTTCTGAACAGAAAGTGAGTTTAGCCACGCCAGGTCAATACCTCTGCCCTCACTTTTTATTCCCCTCTCATCCATACCCGCACCCACGTTTCAAGAATTCAGTATTCGTAAATTGAAAGATAGTGGAAAGGGCAAATGCCTCAGCCACATTAAATGGACTGCAGTTGCTGAAGAAGACAGCATGACACCACTTTTTCTAGGGCAGTTAGGGATGGACAGGAGTGCGATAAGAACTCGAGAACCCTGAGTGAGATGTTGCTTTGGAGGGTCGGTGCAGAATCGATGGGCCAAATGACCTCCTTCTGCACTGTATGAATTCTGTGATTGACGAAATATAGAGGAAGCTCGTTATTCGGGAATGTATATGAATCACTCTGCAATTATAGCAGAGCAGTATTCGGTTTTCTTTTCAAAAATCTCAGCGCTGTCGAAGCCAATGGCTTCTCTTCCTCGGTTATTATAAATTGTGCTGTGCCCGGCAGTGATCCAGCCATTCGCTTTTGCATGTAGGAGGAACCTGAGCAGTGAGTCCAGAGGCGCATTAAGTCAACCTTCCTGTCGCCCAATTAAATATTGCAACAAATTTATTATTGCAAAAGTAATCTAATCAGTAATGGATTATTATAGTCATTCAAGTAATATTGTATTTGTTTTCGTCCAGAAATTGTTGCAATGTTGCAGCAAACCGCGCAGGAACGCGTCCCTGTTATTAAATCGCGACATTATTAATAAGAGTGTTCGGGAATACCAAATAGGAGCAGTGATCTGTTATTCACTTCCTCGACACTGCACCGCTATTCTATAAGACAATGTCTGGCTTATTCGTATTTAGATATATGCATTACGACCTTCACTCAATAACGTTTGATCCCTTTGTCCAATAATCATCTATCGAACTGTCTTAAAAAAGAAAGCTCCGCATTTGTCCGCTGCCTTCTGAGGCAGACCACGTAGTATTTGTGGATAAGACATTAATTTCCCGAATTATCAGGGTTTGTACCTGAACAGATTACTGCAAAATCTTGCTGGTGTCCACAACCTTCTCGACCAATCACAGGCCCTGACCCTGGACCAAAATGAGAGATAAGCGGCATCGCTGTGACAGAACCACAATCCAACAGCTGGCAAACAGCTTCCGCCTCAGGTGATGACCATGCCTCATCTTTGCAAACTGTTCCCCAGTTTCCATTCCAATAAATCTCCAGCCTCCCAGCACAGGGATGGCTTCCATTCAGCAGCCTGGGCAGTGTACTTCCTGAGAAATATATTTGGATACACATAATTCTGAAACTATTTTCGATGAAAAATTCGAGAAAATGTCGGCAAAACTCAACATTAATCCCATATCGTTATTGATCAACGTCACATGGCACATTTAATCGCATGAACTCTATCGTCCCCCTGTGTGCGAAAGTGCTGGAGATATCAGTTTTAACGTAGTTGCTATTCTATTAATTATTTTTTTAGATATCACTGTATGTTGCCTTGCTTTCTTTTCAACAATGAAAATGTCACTGAAATGCTGCAGTCTAACCATTTCTTACGAAGTAAAATGCTTATTGAATTATATCACAAATAATATTTGTCCTATTGATATTAATTATTTTCTAATTATGCTAACAGAAACTTGGCCTTTTATCTTTCCGACACATGCTTAATAAACTGTCCGATTTCAACATTTCAACTGTACATTCCTGTCACCTGGCTGTGTTTGTGGAACCTGATGAGATTTAATATTAGGAAGTTATTGCAAACAAGGGAATCCCATCAAACTCAGATAGGAATTGGCCATCTCTATTCTGTGGGACAAATGGTCATTCTGTTCACACCCCGAGAATATGCAGTGGAGAGAAATTAGAAGGATTTGTTTGGGACATTCGGAATCTGCCAAATCAGCGCGAAATCGGATAGGTAACTGAAGACATTCGGTTGGGACAATGGAAGATAGGTGTGCAAAAGATGTATGGATTGTCAGCTTCAATGTGGCTATGTGCTTAAAGAGAGACTTACGAATGTTCATAAGCATTCCACTGGAAAATTATTCACAAAATACACAAGCAGTTGATCAGCAAACGTCATTTCCGTTTACGTAGTCACATCCCACTTAATATACATTTTGTAAATCGCCAACGAATCAACTGTGAGTGAGGCCGGGAGAGCAATGTGGGTCAGGGACACTGATGAATTGTGTTTTCTTTCTCAATCTGTCCCAGGGACGTGTCTGTGTTTCTTATGACCAATCTGTGTTTCCATCTCTGAGTGCACGGCATAAATATTCAAATGCGAATCAATATATCATGAAATTTGCATCTTACTATGTCTCTTCATTCTCAGCTACCCATACTAACTGCTGATCCATTGGAGCTCAGAAACTTCCTTGGCCGACTTCACCTTCATGTACGCGATCAGACGCACCACAAACGGCCAATGCAACCAAGAACTTTTGGTTGATCAATGCCTGGGAGCGGCTGCTGGCTTCGCGAATGGAAATTTAAACTGTGATTGTGACATTCCCCGCAATCTAGCTCAGCGGCTGTGGCTTTCGGGAAAACTTCACTGGACGACGTGATGAGCGGTAAAGGACAAATATTTACGTACTGCTTACAGAGGGGTTTGTTCATTCTAATATGAATGCAACATGAGTATGCGCTGACAAATTGGACAATGACTATCATTCCATTTCTGGTGACGGACAGTTCCAGGTTAGTTCCCTCGTCGTCGGGAAAATAAAACATGGAGAAAGCAGAAAAGTAAATACCTGAGCAGATGACAGAGGCATCATAGGAATGTGACAAGTCATATCGCGACCATCCACCTGACTGACATTTCCGCAGGGCGTTCTCGTTCCCTCTGCACTGAACATTGTAGGTCACAATGTATCCGGATCCTTCGCCAAAGTAAGCCCCACGGGGAGCAGAGAGTGCAGTCCCACAGCCGAGTTCCCGACACACAACAGCAGCATCTGCCAGGTCCCAGGGAAAATCTTCCACAGTCCCCCACTGCCCTAAGTAGCGAATCTCCAATCTCCCAACGCATTCACTGATCCCGCTCACCAGTCGTAGTTTTTCTGTCCAGTACAAATGATAGCAAGATTCAAAACCAGTTAAACCCCCAGTCTCCCAGCACAGGGACAACACATTCACGATTATACTGAAGAATCAATCTGCCAGTTGGACTATCCTAGGTTCGCAATAAAGGACGAAATTAATTTGAAACATGAAACAATAGAAAGATAAATATATGGAAACCACGTGAGTGAGCAGGTACCAGGAGTCAGAGAGAAGATTCCGCCAAGGCAGCTGCTCAAGAAGAATCTTGGTCGCTGTGGGCCCGGAATTTATTCTGTATTCCAAGGAGAGCTGACGGGGAACGGGACGATCAGGGTGACAGTGCTCTTAATCACCTTGATTGGCACTGATTGATAGAAAACCGTTCTCAGAGTCCCAGGAATGCTTGGGCCCGGAGTGAATGCTGAAATGCACCTGTCTCTGGCAGTCAATAAGAAAGGCTGGTGTGTGACCTTCTTGTCTGCACGTCAATGTTGCTGAGATAGAAAGCATAGCCCTTTTGTCAGAGACAGTCGTGTGAGTGAAGAGAACCCTACAACCTCTGCACTGAAGGGAACCACCTCAATTGTCACTATGCATGAACATAACAGCAGTCCCTCAACTGGGATGACACACCTTCCGGAAATGCCCGGACGAGCCTCTCTTCTTGTGATTGCTAAAGGGCAGGGGCGCTGTTTACTGACCAGAAATGCACTGAGATTCTCGGCCAGTCTCTGGATGTAATGATCTGGATTGGAAATGATAGAATCAGATAATGTGTAAATAAAGGGCAATTACCTCGACGTTGACTGTTTCCGGGTCCGCCTGTAATGAAATGCTGAGAGTTGGAGTTTGCCCAGGCTCGGAATGAGTGAAGGTTTCATTTAAATACACCAAATGGCTGTGGAAAAAAAATCCCTTCACTTTGCAGAAGTGGCATCTGTGATTTCATTAGATTCGCATGAAACAATATATACAATTCCTGCAGAAATCCAACATTGGTAATGTGATAGAAGAAGGCGAATTGTTTTCACAGATACACACTGATAACTTGGTACAGTCTCTCTTTGTCGTGTCTGTGGTTGGGTCTCTTGTTTGAACAGTGCAAATGCGGTTGCGTTTGGGCTGTTCATTTTGGAAGAGTCGACTGAAACACCATAGTGTTGCCATCCCTGCAGAGAATAATGACATTTAAAAGACGATATTACAGTTTTTAATTCTGAATACCATTGACCAATTATCCCTGATGGTAGTCAATGACCGAAAAAGAACATATTTTTGCTGTAATACGATATTAGAATCTACAGCGAGTAACATTTAATTATATTCGGGATAATGTTCAGAATGTTAACAGTTCTGGGAGGATTCTTCAATATATTTGACTTTTCATATTCTCCTTCGCTAATACTTGCAGCCCATGACCATTTAGATAAATAGCTTGATTTGCTGCTTGATTGCTAATCAATTCAAATTTCAGTTGGCCTTATTGCGGCTGCTGATACTCAAAGACTCACGGGCGACACGGTAGCACACTGGTTAGCACTGCTGTTTCACAGCTCCAGGGACCTGGGTTCGATTCCCGGCTTGGATCAAAGTCTGTGTGGAGTTTGCACACTCTCCTCGTCTCTGCGTGGATTTGGTCCGGGTTTGCATGTGCTCGTCTCTGCGTGGATTTGGTCCGGGTTTCCTCCCACAGTCCAAAGATGTGCGGGTGAGGTTGATTGGCCATGCTTAAAAAAAATGGCCCGAGTGTCCTGAGTTGCGTAGGTTAGAGGGATTAGCGGGCGGGATATGGGGATAGGGCCTGGGTGGGATTGCGGTCGGTAGAGACTCGATGGCCGAATGGCCTCTTTCTGCACTGTATGGTTTCTATGGTTCTAATTCGCTCACTGGCATTCTCTGCTCTCATTAACCTACAGCGACTCTGAAACATCAATGCTTCCTGTTATTTGGAACTAAGAGTATTTGTCAACTAAAATCAATAGGTGTCAGTAAAAGTGGTGCTGGAACTGATTATAATCGCCAACAAAATACAATGAAAAAGAAGAATATTTAAGGCTGATGTAAAATGTTGGAAATTATGTTTATTAAAACAGGACATTTCTGAAAAGAGAAGGATAGATTCGGACAATTCAGAAGTTAGCTCTGTTGTGATCTTTTGATTAGAGCACATGGTTACTGTGTTGTTTTACATTCATGTTTTTCAATTCGGATTCGAGCAGCTCCCTGTTAAATATTGTTTTGCTGGATGTCCTGAGAACGTTACTTTTAACCATACATTTGAGACAATGTTAAAATACTGGCCAAAAGGAACACACACTATACAAATATGACCAGTTGTACGAATCACATAACTTTCAATAATTATGTATTCAAATAATCAGCTCTTGACTGAATAAATATTTTCCTGGTTGTAAAATCAGAAAACTCTGATCACTATAACTGTAACCATGAATTCCGTTTTACTGCACGACATAATGTAAATACCTAACAAGTGAGCAGAGACTAATGAACATAAGAAATATGAGCAGGAGTAAGGCACAGATCTAATTCATGCTGCGGATATAATTGAAATCAATGATAATGTCATTCCTAACCTATTCCGTCAACTTTAGGCTAGCAAACAAGTTTATCTCCAGAGATTGTGAAATTTTGATAAGACATACAGAAAAGATATTGGCCATTATGTAAGGTGATACAGAAAAAAACGTATGGCCAAAGTGATATGGGCCATTAACAAAGAGTCTGTGAAGACGATTAATTATCGGAAAGAACTGAACATAAAAATATATGAAATAAAAGATGCCATTGAATGATATAGTTCAGAATGTTGGAGGCCATCAATAACCAGACATAATTGTTCATGCAATCCATGTACGTGAAATCAGTGGTATTATTTTGAATGTTCTCGCTGCTATGTCAGTCTTAATATTTAATAGCAAGAAAGCTATTTTTTCCTTCCTCCCCTGAATACATATCTGCAGCATACTTTTTCTGAATATTCTAAATTCAGTGCAAGTGATTTTAAATTAATAACTTTAATTCCCTGCGCCACACGAAAATTCTAGTTTGAAATCCCATTGACAGAATGGTTGGTGTGGGAGGAGTCGGCACAGCTGCAGTTTTCCCCCTGGATTCTGATTTAGAACTCGCAATATTCTGACACTGAGCTCTCTCTCTCTCTTCCTATCTGTCTGGAAATCGCAAGAGGATAAATCCCCCTCCAGGCTGACGGCAAGGAAAATGGGAAATAAAATCGCCTATTTCAAACGGTAGAGCTGAAAGTCAAATAACACTACATACGTATTAACTTGTGAATTTTCCTCGACACAAACTGTTCCATATTCGCTACAGATGATCATTCATCGGAATTAAATGCGCACTTTTCATGTTCATTGATTTTGATCAGCTGTCGATTGGTAAAAACGATTCATGGTGCAACATGCATTTCAGTCAAACGCAGGAGTAAACTGCCAAGTACATGCTACATTCCGTGTCCATTCACTCCGCCGCTTGCTGAGTGGAATCAGTATTTTAAATGGGCATATTTGACAAAAATGAATGATTTCTTTCCTTCTGCCATGAGGTGAAGAGTGAAATTGTTTACTTTAATGGCAAAACTCATGCTTAAAACAAATCTTGGAAAATTCTATTCGAAATTTCAACAGCAGCAAGAGAGATAATTTACCTAATTTTGTCATAGGCAATACTTTTGCATTATATAATTCATTGGAACTGATTAAGCAACATTCTAATTTTGCAAATGTGAATATTAGATTTTAACATTTTACGGACTGCAGCCCATTTTTGCTGCCACTACGACTCTTTCAGATGCATAATAGACAGGAACTGCAAACCCGAACACATCGTGCAGGAAGCAAAGTTGTTAAAATGTGGAGTGTGGAGGGAAAGTTAACTCCCTGAATGCAGAACATCAACCAAACCAGCACATGCTACCGACTGAACTCACGCGGGTATTTTTCCCATCTATTTCTCAATAAAATAAGTTTCTGAACCCGTGCAAAATAATCTATGGAATTCCCTTCCCCACATGAAGCGTAGTTTTTTGATCCAGTTAGTTAATATTCCATGATGTACAATTCGTGAAAAGCATAAATGTTGTGACAGCGATATCCCGTCAGTTAAACAGTATATTTTTAAATTATTGGTTGAGTAATAAATGCCACCAAACACGATCTGACAATAGTGAGCAAGGAAACTGAGCAATCTGCATTGGAACTCAAACAAACAGACTCGCCCTCGGAAGGAAGCCTATAATACTGTGCAAATACAGCATATTCATCAAAGCATTTTTACAAATGTGCAATTCAAAGTACATGCAATCATGAATATATGTACTGAACATATCATAGAACATAGAACATTACAGCGCAGAACAGGCCCTTCGGCCCACGATGTTGCACCGACCAGTTAAAAAAAAACTGTGACCCTCCAACCTAAACCAATTTCTTTTCGTCCATGAACCTATCTACGGATCTCTTAAACGCCCCCAAACTAGGCGCATTTACTACTGATGCTGGCAGGGCATTCCAATCCCTCACCACCCTCTGGGTAAAGAACCTACCCCTGACATCGGTTCTATAACTACCCCCCCTCAATTTAAAGCCATGCCCCCTCGTGCTGGATTTCTCCATCAGAGGAAAAAGGCTATCACTATCCACCCTATCTAAACCTCTAATCATCTTATATGTTTCAATAAGATCACCCTCTTAGCCGCCGCCTTTCCAGCGAAAACAATCCCAAATCCCTCAGCCTCTCCTTATAGGATCTCCCCTCCATACCAGGCAACATCCTGGTAAACCTCCTCTGCACCCTCTCCAAAGCCTCCACATCCTTCCTGTAATGTGGGGACCAGAACTGCACACAGTACTCCAAGTGCGGCCGCACCAGAGTTGTGTACAGTTGCAACATAACGCTACGACTCCGAAATTCAATCCCCCTACCAATAAACGCCAAGACACCATATGCCTTCTTAACAACCTTATCTACTTGATTCCCAACTTTCAGGGATCTATGCACACATACACCTAGATCCCTCTGCTCCTCCACACTATTCAAAGTCCTCCCGTTAGCCCTATACTCAACACATCTGTTATTCCTACCAAAGTGAATTACCTCACACTTCTCCGCATTAAACTCCATCCGCCACCTCTCGGCCCAACGTTGCAACCTGTCTAAGTCTTCCTGCAAACTACGACACCCTTCCTCACTGTCTACCACACCACCGACTTTGGTGTCATCAGCAAATTTGCTAATCCACCCAACTATACCCTCATCCAGATCATTAATAAATATTACAAACAGCAGTGGCCCCAAAACAGATCCCTGAGGTACACCACTTGTAACCGCACTCCATGATGAATATTTACTATCAACCACCACCCTCTGTTTCCTATCCGCTTGCCAATTCCTGATCCAATTTCCTAGATCACCCCCAATCCCATACATCTGCATTTTCTGCAGAAGCCTACCATGGTGAACCTTATCAAACGCCTTACTAAAATCCATATATACCACGTCCAGGTATATCAGTTAGGTATGTAACAATTGGATCGTCACACATATTTCTGTCACAGAGATTTCTGAACAGACACCACCACTGTGTGTCAACATTCATTGAAATAAAATATATGCCGAGAGCCCACACTTACTCCACAGCACATTACATTCTGCGTAATAAAATGACGCTCCAATTCTATAACATTTGGTTCACAGTAAGTGGGGAGGATCAGTATTTTAGTCTGTTGTGCCTGGAAAAGAACTGCAGAGTTCAAAGTCACATAATCAATGGGGTTGGACTGGGTGTCAAATCTAAGACTGACACAATTCAACAGAGAGCATAACACATATTTGTATCGATGGAAAGTAACTATTGAAAGCTGCCAGTAAAAGGGAAACGGTGAAAGTTGGCTCATTGTTGGCACTCTCAGTTTAATATCATCGTATCAGTCTGTTTTCAAAGTCTCGTTCTACAGACTTGAGCACAATTTCTCGAGAGATATCTCAGTTCAGATCGGAGTGTGTGCTGCATTGTCTGAGGTCCCCGCTTCTGGACAAGACCTTAACGCAAATGTCCCATTGTCCGTTCATAAGGAGCACTCGAACAAGGCAGGGGAATAACCCGGCTGGACTGTTTAATATCTGCCGCTCAAATATCATCGCAAAAGTGGTCTCAGGTGGCCGTTATCAAACTGTTGCACGGAGCAGCACATATAGTTTAAACTGACTTCAACTTTTCCTACAGTACAATAGTTGATACAGGGATTTTAAATGTATCTCATTGAAGTTAAGCTGGTGAAATTCCGCCACGAAATAAATGGCATGAAATTTAATGGTGTTTTTTTTTTCTCGATCGGGCGCGGATGATTACCTTTCAAAATTTGATAGAACTACGAAAGGTACACTCCAAAATTTGTTTTATTAAAACAAATGAGTTAAAATACTTCAGTTTCCAAATTAAGCGATCATGCAAAAAGACAAATTTGAATGAGATCGAACATTTTTTTCTGTAAATTGAACCCAGGCACCACAACAGCCTGTTCAAAAGCGTTCAACTGTATTTCTCACAAGATTCAGCTTAAATAATTAGATTGTCAGTTTCAGCCATTGAGCTGTGCTGGGGAGGCGGGTGTCCCACACCCCGCAGTTACATTCTCACACAGCAGAGTATACTCTAATGTAACAACAGTGAGCTCTTATCCTAGCAGATTATGTATAACTGAAACGGTTATCATCCGAATTTGAGGCCTGTCTGGTAAACTAGCGCAGGGGCCCATCACACGGAATCAGCCGTGCTAATTGTATTTGATTCGACTTACAATCTGATTTTGACAAACTCTGAGTAATAAGAAAAAGAAGCTTTAATTTAATCAGAGTCAAAACATTGTAAACTCTCGTCCTGCCTTCTGTTAAGCACTCTTACCTTTGTGTCAGTCTATCTTCTGTTTAAGTCTCATTGTAGAGACTTGAGTATAGAGTCTCAACTGATCTCCCAGTTCAGTGCTGAGGATGTTGTCCGAGATTTTCCCTTTCTATTTAGACATTAATGCGTTTTCTTGAACGTCTGCTCAAGTGGATAATTCAGACAAGGCAATGGTGTTCCCCCTTGCTTTTATGGCAACAACATATCACTCAAAACACTTACAAAACACCTTTAATTGGAAATTGCCACAGAATTGTCCGTAGCAATAGTCTGGATCTAAGTAGACAGCAGCGTTTCCTACAGTGGAATACGTGTTGTGGACATTTTAAATGTATCTCATTGGCATTTTAGTATTTCACTTTCCCTGAAAACGTGAATGGAGTGATCTGAAAGAGGATTTTTTTGGCATGAAATAAGGCTGAATTTTTATTGAAGTGTGACAGAAATTAAACATGAAGCAATCATTCAAAAATATACAACACAATATAAATTTGAGACCATAAGGCATTGAAAAATTTGAATTAATGAGCACATAATACTGTAAATTGAAACTTGGCCCCAGAACACGCTGTTCAAGAGGAATCAGATTCTATTTCTGGGAGATACAGGGTAAATAATCAAACTAGAATGTTAACTTCATTGTCTGTGCTGTGCTGAAACTGTGGATTGATTGTGATCGACAAATAAGTCATGATACCGAATACAACTTTCCACAATTTCTTTAAAATATAAGAAAACATCTTTCACTTTCCAAAATATAGTAATACGTTCCATAGCAAAAAACTGATTAAACAAAATAATGGTGCTCATATCTGAGAAAAGAACAGCGTTACAGTAGATAGAACATAGAACATAGAAAGCCACAGCACAAACAGGCCCTTAGGCCCACAAGTTGCGCTGATCATATCCCTACCTCTAGGCCTATCTATAGCCCTCAATCCCATTAAATCCCATGTACTCATCCAGAAGTCCCTTAAAAGACCCCAACGAGTTTGCCTCCACCACCACCGACGTCAGCCGATTCCACTCACCCACCACCCTCTGAGTGAAAAACTTACCCCTGACATCTCCTCTGTACCTACCCCCCAGCACCTTAAACCTGTGTCCTCTCGTAGCAACCATTTCAGCCCTTGGAAATAGCCTCTGAGAGTCTACCCTATCCAGACCTCTCAACATCTTGTAAACCTCTATCAGGTCACCTCTCATCCTTCGTCTCTCCAGGGAGAAGAGACCAAGCTCCCTCAACCTAGCCTCATAAGGCATGCCCCCCAATCCAGGCAACATCCTTGTAAATCTCCTCTGCACCCTTTCAATGGCTTCAACATCTTTCCTGTAATGAGGTGACCAGAACTGCGCGCAGTACTCCAAGTGGGGTCTAACCAGGGTCCTATAAAGCTGCAGCATTATCTCCCGACTCCTAAACTCAATCCCTCGATTAATGAAGGCTAGTACGCCGTACGCCTTCTTGACCGCATCCTCCACCTGCGAGGCCGATTTAAGAGTCCTATGGACCCGGACCCCAAGGTCCTTCTGATCCTCTACACTGCTAAGAATGGTACCCTTCATATTATACTGCTGCTTCATCCCATTGGATCTGCCAAAATGGATCACTACACACTTATCCGGGTTGAAGTCCATCTGCCACTTCTCCGCCCAGTCTTGCATTCTATCGATGTCTCGCTGCAACTTCTGACATCCCTCCAAACTATCCACAACACCACCTACCTTGGTGTCGTTAGCAAACTTACCAACCCATCCCTCCACTTCCTCATCCAGGTCATTTATGAAAATGACAAACAGCAAGGGTCCCAGAACAGATCCCTGGGGCACTCCACTGGTCACTGACCTCCATGCAGAGAAAGACCCCTCCACAGCCACTCTCTGCCTTCTGCAGGCAAGCCAGTTCTGGATCCACAAGGCAACAGCCCCTTGAATCCCATGCCCTCTCACTTTCTCAAGAAGTCTTGCATGGGGGACCTTATCGAACGCCTTGCTGAAGTCCATATAGACCACATCCACTGCTCTTCCTTCGTCAATGTGTTTGGTCACATTTTCAAAGAACTCAACCAGGCTCGTAAGGCACGACCTGCCCTTGACAAAGCCGTGCTGACTACTTTTGATCATACTAAACTTCTCCAGATGATCATAAATCCTGTCTCTCAGGATCCTCTCCATCAACTTAGCAACCACTGAGGTTAGACTCACCGGTCGGTAATTTCCCGGGCTGTCCCTGTTCCCTTTCTTGAATATAGGGACCACATCTGCAATCCTCCAATCCTCCGGAACCTCTCCCGTCTCCATCGACGATGCAAAGATCATCGCCAAAGGCTCCGCAATCTCCTCCCTCGCCTCCCACAGTAACCTGGGGTACATCCCATCCGGTCCCGGCGACTTACCAACCTTGATGCCATTCAATAGTTCCAACACATCCTCTTTCTTTATGTCCACATGCTCGATCCTTTCTGTCCACCGCAAACCAGCAGTACAACCACCCAGATCCCTTTCCACCGTGAATACCGAGGTAAAGTATTCATTAAGCACCTCCGCCATTTCTAACGGTTCCGCACAAACTTTTCCCCCTTCACCTTTTAAGGGTCCTATGCCTTCACATCTCATCCTTTTACTCTTGACATATTTGTAGAAAGCCTTGGGATTCTCCTTAATCTTACCCGCCAAGGTCTTCTCGTGACCCCTTCTCGCTCTCCTAATTTCCTTCTTAAGCACCTTCCTACATCCCGTATACTCCTCTAAATCCTTAACACCTCCTAGCTCTCTGAACCTTCTGTACGCCTCTCTTTTCTTATTCACCAGGTTCATCACAACCTTCGTGCACCACGGTTCCCGTACCCTACCAACAACCCCCTGTCTCATCGGAACGTTGTCATGCAGAGCTCCAGACAAACATTCCTTGAAAATCCTCCACTTTCCTTCGGTACTTTTCCCCAAGAATGCCTCCTTCCAATTTACCCGTCTAATTTCCTCCCTGATGACACTGTATTTCCCTTTACTCCAGAGAAACACTTTCCTAGCCTGCCTGATCCTATCTCTTTCCAATGCTATCGTGAAGGAGATAGAATTATGATCGCTATCCCCAAGATGCTCACCCACCGAGAGATCCTCCACCTGTCCAGGTTCATTAGCCAGCACCAGATCAAGTACAGCCTCTCCTCTAGTAGGCTTATCCACATACTGTGTCAGGAGGAAACTCTCCTGGACACACCTAACAAACTCCTCTCCATCCAAACCCCTAGCCCTAGGGATATTCCAATCTATGTTTGGGAAATTAAAATCTCCCATCACGACAACTCTGTTATTCCTACATCTCTCCAGGATCTGTTTCCCCATCTGCTCCTCAACATCTCTGTTACTATTGGGCGGCCTATAGAAAACACCCAGCAAAGTTACCGACCCCTTCCTGTTCCTAACCTCCACCCACAGAGACTCCGTAGTCAATCCCTCCACGGCGTCCACCTTCTCTACAGCCGTGACACTATCCCTGATCAACAGTGCCAATCCCCCCCCTCTCTTGACTCCCTCCCTGTCCTTCCTGAAACATCTAAAACCCGGCACCTGAAGCACCCAGTCCTGTCCCTGAGACATCCAAGTCTCCGTAATGGCCACCACATCACAATTCGAAGCAGCAATCCACGCTCTAAGCTCATCCACTTTATTCACTACACTCCTGGCATTAAAATAGACACATCTCAGACCTTCATCCTGAGCACTTCCCTTCTCCATCACTCGTCTAACCTCCCTCTTACCCTGTCTACATTCCTTATCTATTTGCGAGCTAACCTCCTCGCTCTCAGTCCCCTCATTTCGATTCCCTCCCCCCAACCTTTCTAGTTTAAAGCCTCTCCAGTAGCCTTAGCCAACCTTCCCGCCAGGATATTGGTCCCCCTGGGATGCAAGTGCCACCCGTCTTTTTTAAACAGGTCACACCTGCCCCTAAAGAGGTCCCAATGATCCAAGTACCCAAATCCTTGTCCCTTGCTCCAGTCCCTCAGCCACGCATTCATTCTCCACCGATTCCTGTTCTCACTCTCTCGCGGCACAGGCAGCAATCCCGAGATTACTACCTTTGCATTCCTCTTTCTCAGCTGTCTACCTAACTCCCTATATTCTCTTTTCATGACCCCTTCCCTCTCCCTACCTATGTCAGCAGTACCTATATGCATCACGACCTTCGGCTCCTCTCCCTCCCCCTTCAGGATTTCTGGGACTCGACCAGAGACATCCCGGACCCCTGCACCAGGGAGGCAAACCACCATCCGAGAGTCCCGTCTGTGTCCGCAAAAACGCCTATCTGACCCCCTCACCGTAGAGTCCCCAATTAGCACTACCCTCCTTTCCTTACCCTTTTGCACTACTGGGCCAGTTCTCCATATTCCATATTCTCCATATTCCATATTCTTCATATTCCAATTTTGGAGCAGAATCTGAGAACAAGAGACTGCAATGTTCTAATCGTTGATCAGAATCTGAACAATAGACTGTAATGTTCCAATACTGGATCAGAATCTGAGAACAATGGACCGGAATGTTCCAATACTGGGTCAGAATCTGACAACAATAGACTGCAATGTTCCAATACTGGGCCAGAATCGGAGAATATTAGACTGTAATGTTCCAATACTGGTCCAAAGTCTGGGAACAATGGAAAGGGATTATCCAATAATGGATGAGAATCTGAGAACAACATCCTGTAGTGTTCCAATAATGGATGACAATGTGGGAACAATGGACCGGGATGCTCCAATAATGAATCAGATTATGAGAAAAATAGACTGCAATTTTCCAATAATGGATCAGAATCCGAGAACAATAGTCCATCATGTTCCAATAATGGACGGCAATGTCGGAAAAATTGACCGGGATGTTCTAATAACGGATCAGATTCTGAGAACAATCAACTGCAATGTTCCAATAATGGATCAGAATCTGAGAACAATAGACTGAAATGTTCCAACACTGGAACAAAATCTGAGAACAGTACACTGTAATGTTCGAATACTGGATCAGAATCTGAGATCAATAGTCTGCAAAGTTCCAATAATGGATCAGAATATGAGAACAAGAGAGGGCAATATTCCAATACTGGATTGGAATGTGGGAACAATGTACCGGGATTTTCCAATACTGGACCACAATCAGAGAAAAACGGACTGCATAGAACCATAGAAAATTACAGCTCAGAAACAGGCCTTTTGGCCCTTCTTGTCTGTGCCGAACCATTTTATGCCTAGTCCCACTGACCTGCACTTGGACCATATCCCTCCACACCCCTCTCATCCATGAACCCGCCAAGTTTTTCTTAAATGTTAAAAGTGACCCCGCATTTACCACTTTATCCGGCAGCTCATTCCACACTCCCACCACTCTCTGCGTGAAGAAGCCCCCCCTAATATTCCCTTTAAACTTTTCTCCTTTCACCCTTAACCCATGCCCTCTGGTTTTTTTCTCCCCTAGCCTCAGCGGAAAAAGCCTGCTGGCATTCACTCTATCTATACCCAGCAAAATCTTGTACACCTCTATCAAATCTCCCCTCAATCTTCTACACTCCAGGGAATAAAGTCCCAACCTATTCAATCTCTCTCTGTAACTCAGCTTCTCAAGTCCCGGCAACATCCTTGTGAACCTTCTCTGCACTCTTGCAATCTTATTTACATCCTTCCTGTAACTAGGTGACCAAAACTGTGCACAATACTCCAAATTCGGCCTCACCAATGCCTTATATAACCTTACCATACCACTCCAACTTTTATACTCGATACTCCGATTTATAAAGGCCAATGTACCAAAGGCACTCTTTACGACCCGATCCACCTGTGACGTCACTTTTAGGGAATTCTGTACCTGTATTCCCAGATCCCTCTGTTCAACTGCACTCTTCAGAGCCCTACCATTTACCCTGCACGTTCGTCTTTCGTTTGTCCTTCCAAAGTGCAATATCTCACACTTGTCTGCGTTAAATTCCATTTGCCATTTTTCAGCCCATTTTTCTAGTTGGTCCAAATCCCTCTGCAAGCTTTGAAAACCTTCCTCACTGTCCACTACACCTCCAATCTTTGTATCATCAGCAAACCTGCTGATCCAATTGACCACATTATCATCCAGATCATTGATATAGATGACAAACAACAATGGACCCAACACCGATCCCTTCGGCACATCACTAGTCACAGGCCTCCACTCAGAGAAGCAATCCTCCACAACCACTCTCTGGCTTATTCCATTGATGTGGAGATGCCGGCGTTGGACTGGGGTAAACACAGTTAGAAGTTTTACTGTGTTTATCCCAGTCCAACGCCGGCATCTCCACATCATGACTACCATAGACACCGCAAACTGCCAGCTCCAAGTGGAGAGGATCTCCAAGAAGATCGCGCATATCGACACAGACATCAAGTTTCTACAAAGATGCAAGAAAACAGACAAAATACCGAAAGGACTACGGATCACGAACCCACTCAGGTCAACCTATAACACAGACGACACTGAGAGACTTTGCTGTCGCACCTCTCTCACCCTCCTCAACCACCTCATACACCAACTCTACAGCAAACGCCGTAGACTGGAAACCAAGATAGAGTCCATATTCTCAACTTGCACTCAGGATGCAGACCAGCTGCGAAACTCTGCCAAGCAGACGAGACAAAGGAACTACACCATCTACATGCACACCAAGAACAGAAAACTTGAGAAACTCGGCATCACCACCAGCAGCAACCAAGCCTCCCCCGGTACCACAGTAGAAAACAGTACCACTGCAGGGAAGTCCATTGTCAACTTATCGGACCACACACTTCAACCAGATGAAATCGAAGTTCTCAGCCGAGGGCTTAATTTTTGCCCCACCACCAAAATAGACCCCATCATTCTCGCAGCAGACATAGAGGAATTCATCAGGCGAATGAGGCTGAGGGAGTTCTTCCACAAACCCCAAGAGGCCAACAACGAACACAATGGGACAGCCAATGAACCGGAACAGCCGACAGAGAGATCCGCAGTGCATCCGAAGAGGAAAGAGTCGAATTGGACTCCTCCGGAAGGCCGCTGCCCTCGACTTGACATGTATGCCCAAGCCGTCAGGATGTGCGTCAACACCAAATTCATCAGCCGCACTCACAAGACAGCCCCGAACATCACCCAAGCACAACGTAACGCCATCCACGCTCTCAAGACCAACCACAACATTGTCATCAAACCAGCAGACAAAGGAGGAGCCATCGTCATACTGAACAGAACGGATTACTGCAAAGAAGTGTACCGACAACTAAACAACGAGGAACACTACAGACAGTTACTGACAGATCCGACCAAAGAACACACCCGTCAACTCAACACTGTGATCAAGACCTTTGATCCGGACCTTCAGAACACCCTCCGTGCTCTCATAGAACATAGAACATAGAAAGCCACAGCACAAACAGGCCCTTCGGCCCACAAGTTGCGCCGATCACATCCCCACCTCTAGGCCTATCTATAGCCCTCAATCCCATTAAATCCCATGTACTCATCCAGAAGTCTCTTAAAAGACCCCAACGAGTTTGCCTCCACCACCACCGACGTCAGTCGATTCCACTCACCCACCACCCTCTGAGTGAGAAACTTACCCCTGACATCTCCTCTGTACCTACCCCCCAGCACCTTAAACCTGTGTCCTGTCGTAGCAACCATTTCAGCCCTTGGAAATAGCCTCTGAGAGTCTACCCTATCCAGACCTCTCAACATCTTGTAAACCTCTATCAGGTCACCACTCATCCTTCGTCTCTCCAGGGAGAAGAGACCAAGCTCCCTCAACCTATCCTCATAAGGCATGCCCCCCAATCCAGGCAACATCCTTGTAAATCTCCTCTGCACCCTTTCAATGGCTTCAACATCTTTCCTGCAATGAGGTGACCAGAACTGCGCGCAGTACTCCAAGTGGGGTCTAACCAGGGTCCTATAAAGCTGCAGCATTATCTCCCGACTCCTAAACTCAATCCCTCGATTAATGAAGGCCAGTACGCCGTACGCCTTCTTGACCGCATCCTCCACCTGCGAGGCCGATTTAAGAGTCCTATGGACCCGGACCCCAAGGTCCTTCTGATCCTCTACACTGCTAAGAATGGTACCCTTCATATTATACTGCTGCTTCATCCCATTGGATCTGCCAAAATGGATCACCACACACTTATCCGGGTTGAAGTCCATCTGCCACTTCTCCGCCCAGTTTTGCATTCTATCTATGTCTCGCTGCAACTTCTGACATCCCTCCAAACTATCCACAACACCACCTACCTTGGTGTCGTCAGCAAACTTACCAACCCATCCCTCCACTTCCTCATCCAGGTCATTTATGAAAATGACAAACAGCAATCCCACGTACTCCCCGTGTTGGAGATCTCTACTGCCTCCCGAAGATACACAAGGCAAACACACCCGGCCGTCCCATCGTATCGGGCAATGGGAACCTGTGCGAGAACCTCTCCGGCTATGTCGAGGGCATCCTGAAACCCATTGTACAAAGAACCCCCAGCTTTTGTCGTGACACGAAGGACTTCCTACAGAAACTCGGCACACATGGAGCAGTTGAACCAGGAGCACTCCTCGTCACAATGGATGTCTCGGCACTCTACACCAGCATCCCCCATGACGATGGCATTGCTGCAACGGCCTCAGTGCTCAGCGCCAACAACTGCCAGTTTCCAGATGCAATTTTACATCTCATCCTCTTCATCCTGGACCACAATATCTTCACCTTCAACAACCAGTTCTTCATCCAGACACACGGAACAGCCATGGGGACCAAATTCGCACCTCAATATGCCAACATCTTCATGCACAGGTTCGAACAAGGCTTCTTCACCGCACGGGATCTTCAACCGATGCTAAACACTAGATACAGCGATGATATTTTCTTCCTTTGGACTCATGGTGAACAATCACTGAAACAACTCTATGATGACATCAACAAGTTCCATCCCACCATCAGACTCACCATGGACTACTCTCCGGAATCGGTTGCATTCTTGGACACACGCATCTCCATGAAGGACCTCAGCACCTCACTGTACCGCAAGCCCACGGATAACCTCACGATGCTCCACTTCTCCAGCTTCCACACTAAACACGTTAAAGAAGCCATCCCCGACGGACAAGCCCTCCGTATACACAGGATCTGCTCGGATGAGGAGGATCGCAACAGACACCTCCAGACGCTGAAAGGTACCCTCATAAGAACAGGATATGGCGCTCGACTCATTGATCAACAGTTCCATCGCGCCACAGCGAAAAACCGCACCGACCTCCTCAGAAGACAAACACGGGACACAGTGGACAGAGTACCCTTCGTTGTCCAGTACTTCCCCGGAGCGGAGAAGCTATGGCATCTCCTCCGGAGCCTTCAACATGTCATTGATGAAGACGAACATCTCGCCAAGGCCATCCCCACACCCCCACTTCTTGCCTTCAAACAATCGCACAACCACAAACAGACCATTGTCCGCAGCAAACTACCCAGCCTTCAGGAGAACAGTGACCATGACACCACACAACCCTGCCACAGCAACCTCTGCAAGACGTGCCGGATCATCGACACAGATGCCATCATCTCACGTGAGAACACCATCCACCAGGTACACGGTACATACTCTTGCAACTCGGCCAACGTTGTCTACCTGATACGCTGCAAGAAAGGATGTCCCGAGGCATGGTACATTGGGGAAACTATGCAGATGCTGCGACAACGGATGAATGAACACCGCTCGACAATCACCAGGCAAGACTGTCCTCTTCCTGTTGGGGAGCACTTCAGCGGTCACGGGCATTCAGCCTCTGATATTCGGGTCAGCGTTCTCCAGGGCGGCCTTCGCGACACACGACGGCGCAGAGTCGCTGAGCAGAAACTGATAGCCAAGTTCCGCACACACGAGGACGGCCTCAACCGGGATATTGGGTTCATGGCACACTATTTGTAACCCCCACAGAGTTTCACTGGCTGTCTTGTCTGGAGACAATACACATCTTTTTAGCCTGTCTTGATGCTCTCTCCACTCACATTGTTTTGTTTCTTAAAGACTTGATTAGTTGTAAGTATTCGCATTCCAACCATTATTCGTGTAAATTGAGTTTGTGTCTTTATATGCTCTGTTTGTGAACAGAATTCCCACTCACCTGAAGAAGGGGCTTGCAGCTCCGAAAGCTTGTGTGGCTTTTGCTACCAAATAAACCTGTTGGACTTTAACCTGGTGTTGTTAAACTTCTTACTGTGGTTATTCCATTGAGCCAGTATCTTCGCCAATTTACTACGACCCCATGTATACCTAGCGACTGAACCTTCCTAACTAACCTCCCATGAGGGACCTTGTCAAAGGCCTTGCTGCAATCCAGGTAGACAACATCCACCGCCTTCCCTTTATCCACTTTCCTGGTAACCTCCTCGAAAAACTCTAATAGATTGGTCAAACATGACCTACCACGCACAAAGTCATGTTGACTCTCCCTAATAAGTCCCTGTCTATCCAAATATTTGTAGATCCTATCCCTTATCACACGTTCCAATAACTTGCCCACCACCGACGTCAAACTTACTGGCCGATAATTTCCCGGATTTCTTTTGGAACCTTTTTTAAACAACGGAACGACATGAGCCACCCTCCAATCATCCGGCACCTCCCCCGTGAATACTGACATTTTAAATATGTCTGCCAGGGCCCCTGCAAGTTCAACACTAGCTTCCCTCAAGGTCCGTGGGAATACCGTGTCCGGTCCTGGGGATTTATCCACTCTGATTTGCCTCAAGGCAGCGAGCACCTCCTCACCTTTAATCTGTAAAGGTTCCATGACCTCCCTACCAGTTTGCCCTATTTCCGTAGACTCCATGCCCGTTTCCTCAGTAAATACGGATGCAAAGAAACCATTTAGTATCTCCCCCATCTCTTCTGGTTCCATACACAGTCGACCACTCTGGTCTTCAAGAGGACCAATTTTATCCCTCACTATCCTTTTGCTCCTAACATACCTATAGAAGCTCTTTGGATTTTCCTTCACTCTGTCTGCCAAAGCAACCTCATGTCTTCTTTTAGCCCTCCTGATTTCCCTCTTAAGTAGCTTCTTGCACTTTTTATACTCCTCGAGCATCTGATCTGTTCCTTGCTGCCTCTACATTTCATACAACTCTCTCTTCCTCTTAATCAGTGTTACAATCTCCCTCGACAACCAAGGTTCCTTATTCCTATTTACTTTGCCTTTAATCCTGACAGGAACATACAAACTCTGCACTCTCAAAATTTCTCCTTTGAAGGCCTCCCCCTTTCCATTTACATCCTTACCAGAGAACAGCCTGTGCCAATCCACACTTCCCAGATCCCTTCTCATTTCATCAAATTTGGCCTTTTTCCAGTTCAGAACTTCAACCCGAGCACCAGATCTATCCTTATCCACGATCAGGTTGAAACTAATGGCATTATGATCACTGGATCCAAAGTGTTCCCTCACACTCACATCCATCACCTGCCCTAACTCATTTCCCAATAGGAGATCCAATATTGCATCCTCTCTAGTTGGCACCTCTATATACTGATGTAGAAAATTTTCCTGAACACATTTTACAAACTCTACCCCGTCTAAACCTTTAACAGTATGCGAGTCCCAATCTATATGTGGAAAATTAAAATCCCCTACTTTCACAACTTTGTGTTTCTTGCAGTTGTCAGCTATCTCTCCGCTGATTTGCTCCTCCAATTCTCGCTGACTATTGGGTGGTCTATAATACAAGTCCATTAATGTGGTCATACCTTTCCTGTTTCTCAGCTCCACCCATAGGGCCTCTGTAGACAAGCTCCCTAATCTATCCTGCCTGAGTACCGCTGTAACATTTTTCCTGACCAACAATGCCACCCCCCCCCCCCACCTTTTATCCCTCTGCCTCTATCCCGCCTGAAACATTGGAACCCTGAAACATTGAGCTGCCAGTCCTGCCCCTCCTGTAGCCAAGTTTCACTAATGGCTATAATGTCATATTTCCACGTGTCTATCCACGCCTTCAGCTCATCCGCCTTCCCCACAATCCTCCTGGCATTGAAATAGACAAACTTCTAAAAATTATTTCCACCACACTCTACCCTTCCATTTGTGACTTGCAATGTTCCAATACTTGATCAGAATCTGAGAACAGTAGGCTGCAAAGTTCCAATAATGGATCAGAATCTGAGAACAAGAGACGGCAATGTTCCAATACTGGATTGGAATGTGGGAACAATGGACCGGGATTTTACAATACTGGACCAGAATCAGAGAACAATGGACTGCAATGTTCCAATACTGGATCAGAATCTAAGAACAATCGACTGTAATGTTCCATTATGGAACAGAATCTGGGAACAATACACTGTAATGTTCCAATACTGGATTAGAATCTGAGAACAATACTCTGTAATGTTCCATTATGGATCAGAATCTGGGAACAATAGGCTGTCATGTTCCAAAAGTGGATCAGAATCGGAGAACAATAGAAATGGATGTTCCATTAATGGATCAGAATCTGAGAACAATACACTGTAATGTTCCATTATGGATCAGAATCTGGGAACAATAGAAATGGATGTTCCATTAATGGATCTGAATCTTAGAACAATACACTGTAATGTTCTATACTGGATCAGAATCTAAGAACAATACAGTGTAATGTTCCATTACGGATCAGAATCTGGGAACAATAGGCTGCCATGTTCCAAAAGCGGATCAGAATCTGAAAACTATAGGCTGTAATATTCCAATACTGGATCAGAATCTGAGATCAAGAGACTGCAAAGTTTCAATACTGCATCAGACTCCGAGAACAAGAGACTGGAATGTTGCACTAAAGGATCACAATCTGAGAACAATACTCTGTAATGTTCCAATACCGGATCAGATACTGAAAACTATAGACTGTAATGTTCAAATACTGGAGTAGAATCTGGGAACAATAGAAACATAGAAACCCTACAGTGCAGAAGGAGGCCATTCGGCCCATCGAGTCTGCACCGACCACAATCCCACCCAGGCCCTACCCTCACATATTTACCCGCTAATCCCTCTAACCTACGCATGTCAGGGGCAATTTTAACCTGGCCAATCAACCTAACCCGCACATCTTTGGACTGTGGGAGGAAACCGGAGCACCCGGAGGAAACCCACGCAGACACGAGGAGAATGTGCAAACTCCACACAGACAGTAAACTGGGATTTTACAATACTGGCTCAGAATCTGAGAAAATTCGACTGCAATGTTCCAATACTGGGTCAGACCCTGAGACCAATAGACTGCACTGTTCCAATAAAGGATCAAAATCTGTGAACAACAGACTGCAGAGTTAGAATAATTGAACAGAATCTGAAAACAATAGACAGTAATGTTCCAATACTGGATCAGAATCTGAGAACAATGGACTACTATGTTCCAATACTGGATCAGAATTTGAGAATAACAGACTGCAATGTTCCAATCATTGATCAGAATCTGAACAATAGACTGTAATGTTCCAATACTGGATCAGAACCTGAGATCAATGGACTGCACAGTTTCAATACTGGATCAGAATCTGAGAGCAATAGACTGTAATGTTCCAATAAAGGATCATAATCTGAGAACAGGAGAGTGCAATGTTAGAATAATTGAACAGAATCCGAAAACAATAGACTGCAGTGTTCAACACTGATCAGAATCTGAGAACAATAGACGGTAATGTTACAATAAAGGATCAGAATTTGAGAACAACAGACTGTAATGTTCCAATCATTGATCAGAATCTGAAAAATAGACTGTAATGTTCCAATACTGGATCAGAACCTGAGAACAATGGGGCGGGATATTACAATGATGGATCAGAATCTGAGATCAATGAACTGTAAAGTTCCAATACTGGATCAGAATGTGAGAAAAAGAGATTACAATGTTCCAATAAAGTATTAGAATTTGAGAACAACCGACTGTAATGTTCAAATCATTGATCAGAATCTGAACAATAGACTGTAATGTTCCAATACTGGAACAGAATCTGAGAACAATAGACTGTAATGTTCCAATAAAGGATCAAAATTTGAGAACAACACTGTAATGTTCCAATCATTGGTCAGAATCTGAACAATAGACTGAAATGTTCCAATACTGGATCAGAATCTGAGAACAATGGACCGGGATATTACAATGATGGATCAGAATCTGAGATCAATAGACTGTAATGTTCAAATAAAGGATCAGAATCTGAGAACAATACACTGCAATGCTCGAATAATGGATCGGACTCTGAGAACAATAGACTGTAATGTTCTAATACAGGATCAGAATTTGAGAACAATAGACTGCAATGTTTCAAAACTGGATCAGAATCTGCGAACAACAGACGGCAAGGATCCAGTACTGGTTCAGAATCTGATAACAACAGACTGCAATGTTCCAATACTGGATCAGAATCTGAGAACAATAGACTGAAATGTTGGAATAATTGCACAGAATCTGAGAATAGTAGACTGCAATGTTCCAATAATGGACCAGAATGAGGGAACAATGGTCCGGGCTGTTCCTATAATGGATCAGAATCTGAGAAAAATAGACTGCAATGTTCCAATACAGGACCAGAATCTGAGAACAATACACTGCAATGTTCCATTATGGATCAGAATCTGGGAACAATAGATTGCAATGGTCCAATACTGGATCGGCATCTGAGAACAATAGACTGTAATTTTCCAATACTGGTTCAGAATCTGAGATAAACAGACTGTCATGTTCCAATAATGGATCAGAAGCTGGAAACAATGGCCCGGGATGTTCCAATAATGGATAAGATTCTAAGAACAATAAACGGTAATGTTCCAATAAAGGATCAGAATTTGAGAACAGCAGACTGTGATGTTCCCATCGTTGATCAGAATCTGAACAATAGGCCGTAATGTTCCAATGCTCGATCAGAATCTGAGAACAATAGACTGCAAAGTTCGAATACTGGATCGGACTCTGAGAACAATAGGCTGTAATGTTCCAATCATTGATCCGAATCTGAGAATAGTAGACTTCAATGTTCCAAGACTGGATCAGAATCTGAGAACAGTGGACTGGGATATTACAATGATGGATCAGAATCTGAGATCAATAGACAGTCATGTTCCAATACTGGAGCAGAATTTGAGAACAACCGACTCCAATGTTCCAACCGTTGATCAGAATCTGAACAATAGACTGTCCTGTTCCAATACTGGATCAGAATCTGATAACAGTGTACCTGAATATTACAATGATGGATCAGACTGTAATGTTCTAATAAAGGATCAGATTCTGAGAACAATCGACTGCAATTTTTCAATACTGGATCAGATTCTGAGGGCAATAGACTGTAAAGTCGCAGACCTCCAGCCGGAAAAAAGACCCTTCGACTGCTACCCTCTGTCTCCTGTGGCCAAGATGTGAAGATGCTGGCGTTGGACTGGGGTAAAAACAGTAAGAAGTTTAACAACACCAGGTTAAAGTCCAACAGGTTTATTTGGTAGCAAAAGCCACAAACGCTTTCGGAGCCCTCACCTGAGGAAGTGGCTTGGAGCTCCGAAAGCTTGTGTGGCTTTTGCTGCCAAATAAACTGTTGGACATTAACCTGGTGTTGTTAAACTTCTTCCTGTGGCCAAGCCAGTTCTCTCCCCATCTCGCCACCTCTCCTTGGATCCCCTGAGCCTTAACCTTCTTAACTAACCTGCCATGAGGGACTTTGTCAAATGCCTTACTGAAATCCATATAGACGACATCCACAGCCCTTCCTTCGTCAACTGTTTTTGTCACTTCCTCAAAAAACCCCACCAATTTTGTAAGGCACGACCTCCCTCTTACAAATACTGGATCAGACTCTGAGAACAATAGACTGTAAAGTTGCACTAAAGGATCATAATCTGAGTAAAATACACTGCAATGTTCGAATAATGGATCGGACTCTGAGAAAAATAGGCTGTAATGTTCCAATCCTGGATCAGAATCTGAGAACAATAGACAGTAATGTTCCAATACTGGATCAGAAACTGAGAACAATAGACTGTATTGTTCTAATTCTGGATTAGAATCTGAGATCAAAAGACTGCAATGTTCCAATACTGGATCAGAATCTGAGAACAATAGACTGTAATTTTCCAATACTGGTTCAGAATCTGAGACAAATACACTGCAATTTTCCAAAAATGGATCAGAATCAGAACAATAGACTGGAATGTTCCAATAACGGATCAGAAGTTGGAAACAATGGACCGGGATGTTCCAATAATGGATAAGATTCTAAGAACCATACACTGCAATGTTCCAATACTGGTTCAGAACCTGAGAACAGTAGACTGCACTGTTCCAATAACTGATCAGAATCTGAGAACTATAGGCTGTAATGTTCCAATACGAATTAGAATCTGGGAACCAATGACTGGGATGTTACAATACTTGGATCAGAATCTGAGAACAATAGAATGTAATATTCCAAAACTGCATCAGAATCTGAGAACAATACACAGTATTGTTCCAGTACTGGATCAGAATCTGAGAACAATAGACCGGGATGTTCCAATAATGGATCAGATTCTGAGAACAGTAGGCTGCAATGTTCCAATAATGGATCAGAATCTGAGAACAATGGACTGTAATGTTCAATAGAGCATCATACTCTGAGAACAATAGTCTGCAATTTTAGAATAATTGAACAGAATCTGAGAGCAATAGACTGTAATGTTCCAATAGTGAATCCGAATCTGAGATCAATAGACTGCCAAGATTCAATACTGGATCAGAATCTGAGAAGAAGAGATTACAATGTTCCAATACTGGATCAGAATCTGAGAACAATAGACTGTACTTCTCCCATAAAGGATCAGAATTTGAAAACAACAGACTGTAATGTTCCAATCGTTGATCAGAATCTGAACAATAGACTGCAATGTTCCAATATTGGATCAGAATCTGAGAACAATGGACTGGAATATTACAATGATGAATCAGAATCTGAGATCTTTAGACTGTAATGTTCCAATTTTGGATCAGATTCTGAGAACAATAGACTGTAATGTTCTAATACTGGATCAGAATCTGAGAACAATAGACTGCAATGTTCCCATAATGTATCAGAATCTGAAAACGATAGACTGTAATGTTCCAATACTGGATCAGGATCTGGGAATAATAGAACGGGATGTTACAATACTGGATCAGAATCTGACAACAATAGACTGTAATGTTAGAACATAAGAACATAAGAAATAGGAGCAGGAGTAGGCCATCTAGCCCCTCAAGCCTGCTCCGCCATTCAATAAAATCATGGCTGATCTGATAGTGGGTTTAGTTCCACTTACCCATCCGCTCCCCATAACCCTTAATTCCCTTAATGGTTAAAAATCTATCTATCTGTGACTTAAACACATTTAACGAGGTCGCCACGAATTCTTCATTGGGCAGAGAATTCCAAAGATTCACTCCGCTCTGGGAGAAGAAGTTCCTCCTCAACTCTGTTCTAAATTGACTCCCCCATATTTTGAGGCTATGCCCCCTAGTTCTTGTTTCCATTGGAAGTGGAAAAAACCTCGCTTCTTCTACCCTGGCTCGCCCCTTCATTATCTTATATGTATCTAAAAGATCTCCCTTCAAGCTTCTAAACTCTAATGAGTACAGGCCCAGTCTACTCAACCTCTCCTCAGAAGCTGACCCCCTCATCTCCGGAATCGACCTGGTGAACCTTCTCTGTCCCCCCTCCAAAGCTAATATATCCTTTCTTAAATAAGGGGACCAAAACTGCACACAGTACTCTAGGTGCGGCCTCTCCAGTACCCTGTACAGTTGCAGCATGACATCCCTGCTTTTATACTCCATCCCTCACGCGATGAAGGCCAACATTCCATTTGCCTTCTTGATCACCTGCTGCACCTGCAAACTGAGTTTTTGTGATTCATGCACAAGGACCCCCAGGTCCCTCTGCACAGTAGCACGTTGTAATTTTTCACAGTTTAAATAAGAGTCCATTTTACTATTATTCCTTCCAAAGTGGATAACCTCACACTTACCAACGTTATACTCCATCTGCCAGATCCTTGCCCACTCACTTAGCCTCTCCAAATCTCTCTGCAGACTCTCTTTGTCCTCCACGCAATTTGCTTTCCCACTCATCTTTGTGTCATCCGCAAACTTTGTTACCCTACACTCGCTCCCCTCCTCCAGATCGTCTATGTATATGGTAAATAGTTGAGGCCCCAGCACCGATCCCTGCGGCGCGCCACTCGTCACTGATTGCCAAGCGGAAAAGCAACCATTTATCCCGACTCGCTGCTTTCTGTTAGATAGCCAATCCTCAATCCACGCTAACACTTTACCCCCAACTCCGTGTACCTTTATCTTATGCAGCAACCTTTTGTGAGGCACCTTATTGAATGCCTTCTGGAAATCTATTTACACAACATCCACTGGTTCCCCTCTGTCAACTGCACTCGTCGTATCCTCAAACAATTCCAGTAAATTAGTCAAACATGGCTTTCCCTTCAAGAATCCATGCTGCGTCTGCTTGATTGAACCATTCTTTTCCAGGTGTCCTGTTATTTCTTCCTTAATGATAGATTGCAGCATTTTCCCAACTACGGATGTTAAGCTAACCGGCCTGTAGTTACCTGCCTTTTGTCTACCTCCTATTTTAAACAGTGGCGTTACATTAGCTGTTTTCCAATCAGCTGGCACCTCCCCAGAGCCCAGTGAATTTTGATAAATTACAACTAATGAATTTGCGATTACTTCTGTTGTTTCTTTTAGAACCCCGGGATGCATTCCATCTGGACCAGGGGACTTGTCTACCTTTAGTTCCATTAGCCTACCCAACACTACCTCTTTAGTAATAGTGATCGTTTTAAGGTCTTCACCCCCGACAGTCCCGGGTAAGGGCAGAAGTTGTTTTTTGTAGTTCAGTTAGGGCATCATGATCGGCATAGATTTGGAGGGCCGAAGAGCCTGTTCCTGTGCTGCACTTTCCTTTGTTCTTTGTTGATTATTGATTACCTTGGATGACACCCTCAGGATGTAGTCTCCTTTACTGACAACTTTGCTTACATTATCATCAAAATGGTCTCACGAATGGACCCTGAGGAAGAGTCACACAGTCGTGAAACATTGGCTCTATTCTCTCTCCACAGATACTGTCAGACCTGCTGAGATCTCCCAGCATTTTCTGTTTCTGTATTCATTTATTGACTCCATTTGCTTTCATTCCCACGCAGCTTTCTCCTGTTCAGTTGATATGTAAATGTTGAAATGTTCAGCAAACTGCTGGATAATTCCTGGAAATATTAAGGCAAGTCCCCGAAAAATACATCATTCCTCAATCCATCTCGCGCCAGCTCCCCCATCCTTTACGTCTCTCCTATACATTGCAACAACCCTTTCTTCATCCTTGCCAAGAGTATCGTCACCTTGGCTCATTCCTCTGCCAGGTCACAAGCTCCGCATGAAGCCAAGAGCCAGAGACTCAGTTGGGAGCAGCACACTTGTTTATAAAGCGAGAATTCACAATACAGGAGACGCTGAGGTTGAGAATTTACCATAATGTGGACGTTCCAGAGCATCATCCTTCTGTTTGGACTGCTGGATACAGTCATGGGGGAGTAGGGACTTCGAGGGCCGAAGGGCCTGTTCCGGTGCTGTCCTTTCCTTTGTTCTTTGTATGTATGGGTGACATGGTGGCACAGTGGTTAGCACTGCTGCCTCACAGCGCCAGAGACCCGGGTTTGATCCCCGGTTTGGGTCACTGCCTGTGCGCAGTCTGCACGTTCTCCCCGTGTCTGCATGGGTTTCCTCCGGGTGCTCCGGTTTCCTCCCACAGACCAGAAGACGTGCTGTTTAGTTGCATTGATCATGCTAAATCCTTCCTCAGTGTACCCGAACAGGCGCCGGAGTGTGGCAACTAGGGGATTTTCACCGTAACTTAATTGCACTGTGAATGTGAGCCTACTTGTTTCATGAATAAATAAGCTTTAGAAACGTGATCAGCCCTGTGTGCAAAGCAGAGAATGCCTGTCTTACACCATTGTATCAGTAACATTCTCAAAGGGGCCACACAGCGCCAGGGATCCTGGTTCAAATCCGGCCTCTGTGTGGAGTCCGCACATTCTCCCCGTGTCTGCATGTGTTTCCTCTGGGTGCTCCACTTTCCTCCCACAGTCCAAAGATGTGCAGGTTGGGTGCATTGGCCGTGCTAAAAATTGCCTGTTATTGTCAGGGAGACTATCAGGGTGGATGCGTGGGGTTACGGAAATAGAGCCTGGGTGGGGTTGTGGTCAGTACAGACTCATCATAAATTGTATCACAGAAACCCAACAGTGCAAAAGAGGCCATTCGGCCCATCGAGTCTGCACCAACAACAATCCCGCCCAGGCCCTATCCCCACAACCCCACGTAATTACCCCACCAACACCTCGAACCGACACATTCCGGGACACGAAGGGGAAATTTAGCCTATAATTCACCCCACTGACAGCCTGAATAAATTGCAATTATATTGTATCTTTAATGTAATGAAACAGACCGGAATGAAAAACATGAAACTTATTTCTGAACTGAATTTCTCATCACAATGAAACACTATTTTCATTGAAAATTGGGGATGAAGTGGAAATGATCGAGAGCTTCAGGTTTCTAGGTGTCCAGATCACCAACAACCTGCCCTGATCCCCCCACACCGATGCAAAAGTTAAGAAAACCCACCGGTGCCTCTACTTTCTCAGGAGGCTAAGGAAATTTGGCATGTCAGCTCCGACTCTCACCAACTTTTACAGATGCACCATAGAAAGCATTCTTTCTGGTTGTATCACAGCTTGGTCTGGCTTCTGCTCTGTCCAAGGCTGCAAGAAACTATAAAGGGTTGTGAACGAAGCCTAGTCCATCACTCAAACCAGCCTCCCACCCATTGACTCTGTCTACACTTCCCGCTGCCTCGGGAAAAGCAGCCGGCATAATCAAGGACCCCACACACCCCGGACATTCTCTCTTCCACCTTCTTCTGTCGGGAAAAAGATACAAAAGTCTGGGGTCACGTACCAACCGACTCAAGAACAGCTTCTTCCCTGCTGCCGTCAGACTTTTGAATGAACCTACCTTATATTCAGGTAGCCGCATACAACATATAATATATATATTATATAATACTGAATTATTATGTGAAGTTGATCCTTCTCTATACGGTAGCCATGACTGTAACACTACATTCTGCACTCTCTCCTTTCCTTCTCTATGAATGGTATGCTTTGTCCGTGTAGCGCGCAAGAAACAGTGTTTTTCACTGTATACTAACACATGTGACAATAATAAATCAAATCAAATCCAATCATTGCTCCTTCTCAGCGCCAGCATTGCAGTGTGTTGTTTGTTTTCTCACCTGTAATTGATTACTCTAATAGGTTGCTCTGCCGAGTCTCAGGAGTGTTTCTGCTGTTTATTAAAGAGAAGACATTCAGTGTGAGACCTCAGTCAATGGCCATGGTTTATGCCATAGACAGACACCATCGCTTCTCTCAGAAAACACACATCCACTATCGGTCAAGCTGGAGCCAGTTACTATCCTATTCTCGCTGCCATTGGAGTTCCTGGTCGGTGATTGCAAAAGATTAAAATATGTTTATTCGTGTCACAAGCGGGCTTACATTAACACTACAATGAAGTTACTGTGAAAATCCCCCAGTCACCACACTCCGGTTCCTGTTCGTGGACACTGAGGGAAAATTTAGCATGGCCAATGCACCTAACCAGCACGTCTTTCAGACTGTGGGAGGAAACCAGAGGAAACCCACGCACACATGGAGAGAACATGCAGACTCCACACAGGCAGTGACACAAGCCGGGAACCGAACCCGGGTCCCTCGCTCTGTGAGGCAGCAGTGCGAACCACTCCATCACCGGTAGACCCTAAATAGATTGGACATAACGTCTGCTATGAGGAAGCTTCCTCCCACCACCTCCTAACTTTGGAGAGAGTGAAGTTGCTTCCCCCCAGGAGAATACCTGGGCTGGTGGAACGGCAATGGTTCCCTCCTGACCAGAGGGACGGCTCACGGGACCACAGACCCGACCAGCGTCTATAGCTGCTGAGGTGTGATGAGGGGTTGCCAGCGATTCGTCTTTGCTGGAATATTATTGTTCAACTTTGTCAATCGGGGTATAGATTACAAAAACGTAGAGGTCATGATGGAGTTGTATAGGAGCGTTGGTTTGGCCACAGCTGGAGTACTGTGTGCAGTTCTGGTCGACACATTATAGGAAGGATGTGATTGCACTGGAGGTGGTCCAGAGGAGATTCACCAGGATACTGCCTGGGATGGAACATTTAAGCTATGAAGAGAGGTAGGATCGGTTTGGTTTGTTCTCTCTGGAGCAAAGACTGAGGGGTGACCTGATCGAGGTGTACAAGATTATGAAGGACATGGACAGGGTGGTGAGAGAGCAGCTGTTCCCCTGAGCTGAAGGGTCAGTTACGAGGAGGCAAAATTTAAAAATGAGGTGTGGGAGATTTAGGTGGTATATTATGGACAGTCTTATTAAAATTCCAGTTGGTGAGAATAGTCTTATAAGCACTTTCATAGATAGAACATAGAACAGTGCAGCACAGAACAGGCCCTTCGGCCCACAATGTTGTGCCGAGCTTTATCTGAAACCAAGATCATAGAATCATAGAATCCCTGCAGTGCAGAAGGAGGTTATTTGGCCCATCGAGTCTGCACTGACCACATTCCTACCCAGGCCCTATCCCCATAACCCCACATATTTACCCTGCTACCCCCCTGTTAATTTCTTGTCAATTATCTCTTCCAGATGTTGATCGATCAAATTCCAGAAATAAGACTCAAGGCAAAACTGCTATCACAATATTCAAGGCAAACCACATGAATTCTGACACTCTTCCACTGCACTGTGGAAATCCAAAATATTCAGAAACAGGGGTGTATTTTGAAACATAAATGTTTCTTGGTTTCTGGATGGACTCTTCAAGTTTTACAACTTCACTCAGCAGAGTGCCAGTCACAGAATATCTCGTCACACAGCCTATATCGAGTCACAGAGCAATACAGCATGGAAACAGGCCCTTCGGCCCAAACAGTCCATGCTAACCATGGTGCCCTCCCAGTTGGTCCCAATTGCCCGCGTTCGGTCCATATCCCTCTAATCCTTTCCCTCTATCCAAATACTTTTTAAATGTTGCTATTGAACTTGCCTCAACCACTTTCTCTGGCAGCTCATTCCATACACACACCTCCCTCCGTTTGAAGAAGTTGCCCCTCAGTTCCCTTTGAAATCTTTCCCCTCTCACCTCTATATATAATCATATAACTCAGCTCAGTGACTTTCCTTACATTTCCTCCTTCCCTCCCATCCCCCATTTCATTGTCTCTCGCACCTCTTTGAACTCCACTGTTCCAAGATATTAAGATCGTCCAGTTTCGATCAGGAATGGCTGCCTCCCACTTCGGGTCAAACAAAATGTACTAAGGTCCCCTCATTACTGATGAAACCTTTCCAAGTGATAAGAATCTTTATCTATGATTCTATGAAAATCCCACAGAGTATCTGGAGTATTGTGTCCAGTTTTGGTCTCTTTATTTGAGGAAGGATGTTGCTGCATTGGAGGCAGTTCAGAGGAGGTTCACCAGATTGATTCTGGGGGTGAGAGGATTAACGTATGAGGAGAGATTAATCACTTTGGGCTTGTACTCACTGGAGTTCAGAGGGATGAGAGGGGATCTGATGGAGGTATATAAAATTTTAAAAGGGATTGATAAAGTAACTGTAGACCAAATGTTTCCTCTTATGGGGCAATCTCGAACAAGAGGTCACAGAGCATAGGTTGAGAGGCGATAGATTTAAAACTGAGATGAGGAGGAACTACTTCTCGCAGAGAGGGTGGTGAATTTGTGGAACTCGCTGCCCCAGAGTGCGGGGGAGTCTGAATCATTGAATGGTTTCAAGAAGGAGATGGATATCTTTCTAATAAAAAAGGGATTAGGGGATATGGGGAACAGGTGGGGAGGTGGATTTGAGACCAGGGAGAGATCAGCCATGATCTGATTGAATGACGGATCAGGCTCGAAGGGCTGAATTTGCCGACTTCTGCTCTTAATTCCTATGTTCCTATGTTATCGAGTCATTGAGGTTTACAGCATGGAAACAGGCCCTTCGGCCCAACGTGTCCGTGCCGCCAAGTTTTTACCTTTAAGCTCGTCCCAATTGCCCGCAATTGGTCCGTGTCTCTCTATACCCATCGTACCCATGTAACTGACTAAAGGCTTTTTAACGTACAAAATTGTACCCCCCTCTCCTACTGCCTCTGGCAGCTTGTTCCAGAAACTCACCACACTCTCTGTGAAAGAATTCCCCCTCTGGACCCTTCTGAATCTTTATTTTGAGGATTCTGTATTCTGCATCTGTTTTCACAGTGGAACACGTCATTTCCATAGCAGGAATAGAGGATAACCAATGGACTTACTCATAAGAGCAAGGAGCTCTCAATATCTGGAGTGGAAGTATAAGTATAAGTCGAGGGAATTAAACCATATAACATCGCCAAAACTTAAAGCTGACTTTAGTGCTCTGAAATAGATAACTGCTGATATAGTAAATGTGCTGTTTTTATTAATGTCACAAGTAGGCTTACATTAACACTGCAATGTAGTTACTGTGAAAATCCCCTAGTCCCCACACTCCAGCGCCTGTTTGGGTATGTGGTGGACTCTCAACTGCCCTCGAGCAAGTAGGGATGGGCAATAAATGGAGAGAACATGCAGATCCGCACAGACAGTGATCCAAGCCAGGAATCGAACCCGGGTCCCTGGCACTGTGAGGCAGCAGTGCTAACCACTGTACCACCGTGCTGCCCATTTCAGTTTACCACTCAAAGAACAAAGAACAGTGCAGCAAAGGAACAGGCCCTTCGGCCCACCAAGCCTGCGCCGACCATAATGCCTGCCTAAACTAAAACCGTATGCACTTACAGAATCCGTATCCTTCCATTCCCATTCCATTCATGTATTCATCGAGATGCCCCTTAAATGCCGCTATCGTACCTGCTCCCACCACCTCCTCGGGCAGTGCGTTCCAGCCATTCACCACCCTCTGTGTAAAAAACTTGCCTCACAGATCTCCTCTGATCTTTTCCCCACGCACCTTTAACCTATGTCCCCTAGTACTTGACGTTTCTACCCGAGGAAAGACCCTCTGACTATCCACTCTGTCTATGCCACTCTTGGACAAGTTGTGGAGACAATATTTACAAATCACTGCAGCCTGTAGGGAGATTGAACTCACATCATTGGTAGTATACTGAATCACACCCTTGTCATGTAGGCAAGTGAGTTCACCGCCCTACACGATGGGGCCAGTTGATGTCATAGATTTGGATTACAACAATCCCATAGCATGCAGCACAAAGAGTCGAGGTGTCCGATTGTGGCTCAGGTTGTCAGCCTGGATTGGATAGATAATTCGTCAGCAGGCACGGAACAGTGAGTCGGGATACTGAAGCACATTCAGGCTGGTTGGCTGTAACTTATGAAATATTGCAAAAATTTGTATTGGGGATGTAGCTGTTTATGTTTTTTTTATTATTTGTTCGTGGTACATGGGCGTCGCTGGCTGGGCCAACATTTATTGCCCATCCCTACTTGCTCGAGGGCAGTTGAGAGTCCACCACATTGCTGCGGCTCTGGAGTCACATGTGAGCCAGACCGGGTCCGCACGGCAGATTTCCTTCCCTGAAGGACATTCGTGAACCAGACGGGCTTTTCCGACAGTCGACAATGGTTTCATGGTCATCAGTAGATTCTTAATTCCAGATATTTTTTATTGCATTCAAATTCCATCGCCTGTCGTGGCGGGATTCGAACCCGGGTCCCTGGAACATTAGCTGAGTTTCTGGATTAATAGTCTGGCGATAATACCACTCGGCCAATATATGTCAACAAAATAACTGAAGTTGCTGGGAGTAAGCTACCAGATTTCCAATATGATTCTAAACTAATTGTGAATTAAAGCTATGAGGAGGATTCAAATGGGCTGCACAGAGATATAGACAATAGAACAGAATGGGGAACAAGTTGGCAGATGGAGGAATAAATTAAATTATTTAATTTTGTGATGATTTGTTTTGATTTGATTTTATTCTTGTCACATGCATTAGTATACAGTGAACTGTATTATTTCTTGCACGCTATACAGACAATGCATATTGCACAGTGGTGAGCAGCACAATGGCATGGTGGTTAGCACTGCTGCATCACAGCTCCAGAGAACTGGGTTTGATTCCCGGCTTGGGCCACGGTCTGTGTGGAGTTTTCACATTCTCCCTGTGTCTGCGTGGGTTTCCTCCGGATCTGGTTTCCTCCCAAAGTCCAAAGGTGTGCGGGTTAGGTGCATTGGCAATGATAAATTGCCCCTTAGTGTCCTGGGATATGGAGGTTAGAGGGATTAGCAGGGTAAATATTTGGGACGATGGGGATAGGACCCGGGTGGGATTGTTGTCAATGCAGACTCGATGGGCCGAATGGCCTCTTTCTTCACTGTCGGGTTTCTATGATTCCAGGGAAAGGAGAGGGTGCTGAATGTTACAGTCATATCTAGGGTGGAGAGAAAGGTCAACTTAATGCGGGGTAGGTCCATTCAAAAGTCTGATGGCAGCAAGGAAGAGGCTGTTCTTGAGTTGGTTGGTACGTGACCTCAGACGGAGGTCACCTGATGGAAGAAGGTGGGAGGGAGAATGCCCGGCGTGTGTGGGGTCCTTGATTATGCCGGCTGCTTTTCCGAGGCAGCGGGAAGTGTAGACAGAGTCAATGGATGGGAGGTGTGGATAGAGATGCGCAAAGAGACATATTTAGAACGTATATCTCTGTGAATGGAAAAGTACTGAAGGACCACAATCGATATGTCGATATATTATCCTGTGAATAGGGAGTCACTGAAATTCTGTATCTCGAGTGTAGATGTTTCCCTGTAGGTGGAGAGGCTGTTAGGGTGCAGGGCACTAATCAAGAAAGGTTGTCTTTAATAAAAATGTTAGTTTAAAAGTTTATTTATTAGTGTCACAAGTCGGCTTACATTAACATTGCAATGAAATTGCTGTGACATCTTACCGTTCAACTGAACTCAACCGTCCAACCTGCTTTGAGCTCAGCTCAAGTCATGCCATGGAATGTAAAGCTGTATAAACTCGATCCGCTTGAAGCCAATGCAAAAACAGAACTGAACCACTGGATTCCATTCAACCCAAAATAATGCAACATTTAACAAGGCAAAACCATCATGTGGCCACCGGGATTTACTGGATGGTTTCAGAATGAGAAATGAGAAGGGAGCCTGACGGACAAAGCATCGTCATGAATAACTCCCGTGCTATGTTTTTTTTAGCTCCCATGTTTCACAGATGGCGATGTTTAAAATGAGAAGGAACGTCTTTTTTTATTCCGCACGACATTATAAATAAGAGATTTTTCGGCCAAATTCCCCCGTTAAAACAGCAATGTCATGATGCTGATTTGCTGTCAGCTCAATGATGTGATGCACAGTGTAATGTTTCAGGAATGAATCTTCTGTTTTCTGTTGAGGAACTAGTAAACCTTACAATGAGGCTGCTTGAAATATTCAAATCCTGAAATAAAATGCAGTTTCCACGACAGTTTGGCTCATTGTTCTTCAAAGACTTTTACAAAAAGAAGTTTCAACAAATGCCGAAGGTCGAATGTCTCCTTAAGATTTTAAAAATGTTGACAGTTTACAATCGCACTCTGGTCTTCATTTCTCAGAAGGTGATGCTGCTCTAGTTGCTTCATGTGATATTCAGCTGCAATGAAGCTCGCAGGAAGTGAGTTGATGTCCTCTACAATGATATATTCGGTGTTACTGCTTATGCAACGACTGGGTTGATGTTACATCAAGTGCTGAAGCAGATTCTAAGCGCAAACAACAACCACGCCCCGAAAGACCAGCCAGGAAAGAACGTGTTTGTCTGGGGAGGAAAACAGAAATAATGTTTCAAATTCACTTCTGTGTTAAACATCAAATCACAGAATCCCTGGTGTGCAGAAGGAGGCTATTCGGCCCATCAAGTCTGCACCGACCACAATCCCACCCAGGCCCTATTCCCATAACCCCACATATCCCTGCTAATTCTCCTGACACTAGGGTCAATTTAGCATGGCCAATCAACCTAACCCACACATCTTTGGAATGTGGGAGGAAATCGGAGCACCCGGAGGAAACCCACGCAGACACAGGGAGAATGTGCCAACTCTACACAGTCAGTGACGTGAGACCAGAATTGAACCCGGGTCCCTGGTGCTGTGAAGCAGCAGTGCTAACCACTGTGCCACTGTGCCGCCCCAGATAGTCCACATCTTTTCCCGAAGGTAGGGGACTCCAAACGTAGAGGACATAGCTTTAAGGTGAGAGGGGAGAGATGCAAAAAGGCCCAGAGGGACAATTGTTTCACACAGAGGGCGGTGAATGTCTGGAAGAAGCTGCCAGAGGCAGTAGCAGAGGCGGATACAATTTTGTCTTTTAAGAAGCATTTAGACAGTTACATGGGTAAGATGGGTATAGAGGGATATGGGCCAAATACAGGCAATTGGGAGTAGCTGAGTAGTTAAAAAAAGGTGGCATGGACCAGTTGGGCTGAAGGGCCTGTTTCCATGCTGTAAACCTCTCTGACTCTATGACATGGGGGACAACAGTCAGACTCCGCACAGACAGTAACCCAAGCCGGGAAGCGAACCCTGGTCTCTGACGCTGTGAGGGAGCAGCACTAACCACTGTGTCACCTAGTCTCAGACTATCTGATCTTATTATTGTTGGGTAAACAAATATATAGAGAGAGAATGAATGATATGAATTAAAAGAGTTTCCACAGCTGGAATCGTGGTCTGTGTGGATGAGCAATCCAAATTAAGATGATTTGCAGAGATACAATTTAAAATTCACTTTGTTATATGACTGCATCATGTAACCACGATTTTGCAAATTATGGGTCTGTGTGAATTATGGAAAAAGCTATTCGATTTCCCATTCATCTGGTTTTCTTGTCGAATTACCTTTCTTTTTACTGAGTTAACTTTTAGATCAACACTAAATCTCAGATCCTGGCAACAAGAAGGTCATTTATTCTTGTTTTCTTTTGAATATTAATGTCTCAAACGGATAAGTAGCGACCGTTTGGTAAATAAGACAACTGCAAATGACTTGCTGGGACTGAAAGGGCTTCACAAAATTGATGTGAGCTTAATTTTCAGCTTATCTGGATTTGATTTGATTTATTATTGTCACATTTATTAATATATAATGAAAAGTATTGTTTCTTGCGCGCGATACAGACAAAACATAGAGAAGGAAAGGAGAGAGTGCAGAATGTAGTGTCACAGTCATAGCGAGGGTGCAGAGAAAGATCAACTAAATGCGAGGTAAGTCAATTCAAAAGTCTGACAGCAGCAGAGAAGAAGCTGTTCTTCAGTCGATTGATACGTGACCTCAGATTTTTGTATCTTTTTCCCGAAGAAAGAAGGTGGAAGAGAGAATGTCCCGGGTACGTGGGGTCCTTAATAATGCTGGATGCGTAGCCGAGACAGCGGGAAGTATAGACAGAGTCAATGGATGCGAGGCTGGTTTGCGTGATGGATTGGGCTACATTCAAAACCTTTTGTACTTCCTTACAGTCTTGGGCAGAGCAGGAGACACACCAAGCTGTGACCCAACCAGAAAGAATGCATCTGTAGAAGTTACTGAGATTCGGAGCTGACATGCCAAATTTCCTCAGTCTTCTGAGAAAGTAAGAGGCGTTGGTGGGCTTTCTGAACTATAGTGTCGGCATGTGGGGATCAGGACAGGTTGTTGGTGTTCTGGACACTAAAAACTTGAATTTCTTGACCCTTTCTTCTTCGTCCCCATTGATGTAGACAGGGGCATGTTCTCCTTTACGCTTCCTGAAGTCGATGACAATCTCCTTCATTTTGCTGACATTGAGGGAGGGATTACTGTGGCTGCACCAGTTCACCAGATTCCCTATCTCATTCCTGTACTCTGTCTCGTCATTGTTTGAGATAAGTTTATTTATTCGTGTCACATGTCGGCTTACATTAGCACAGCAATGACGTTGTGAAAATCCCATAGTCGCCACACTCCGGCACCTGTTCGAGTACAAAGAACAAAGATCAGTACAGCACAGGAAACAGGCCCTTCGGCCCTCCAAGCCTGTGCCGCTCCTTGGTCCAACTAGACCATTCGTTTGTATCCCTCCATTCCCAGACTGCTCATGTGACTATCCAGGTAAGTCTTAAATGATGCCAGCGTGTCTGCCTCCACCACCCTACTTGGCAGCGCATTCCAGGCCCCACCACCCTCTGTGTAAAAAACGTCCCTCTGATGTCTGAGTTATACCTCGCCGCTCTCACCTTGAGCCCGTGACCCCTCGTGATCGTCACCTCCGACCTGGGAAAAAGCTTCCCACTGTTCACTCTATCTATACCCTTCATAATTTTGTACACCTCTATTAGGTCTCCCCTCATTCTCCGTCTTTCCAGGGAGAACAAGCCCAGCTCACCAAATCTCCCCTCATATCTAAGACCCTCCCTACCAGGCAACATCCTGGCAAACCTTCTCTGCACTCTCTTTAAAGCCTCCACGTCCTCCTGGTAGAAATCATAGAAATCATAGAAACCCTACAGTGCAGAAGGAGGCCATTCGGCCCATCGAGTCTGCACCGACCACAATCCCACCCAGGCCCTACCCTCACATATTTTACCTGCTAATCCCTCTAACCTACGCATCCCAGGACTCTAAGGGGCAATTTCTTTAACCTGGCCAATCAACCTAACCCGCACATCTTTGGACTGTGGGAGGAAACCAGAGCACCCGGAGGAAACCCACGCAGACACGAGGAGAATGTGCAAACTCCACACAGACAGTGACCCGAGCCGGGAATCGAACCCAGAACCCTGGAGCTGTGAAGCAGCAGTGCTAACCACTGTGCTACCGTGCCGCCCCAGTAGTGTGGCGACCAGAAATGGATGCAATATTCCAAATGTGGACTAACCAGCGTTCTGTACAACTGCCACATCAGACTCCAGCTTTTATACTCTATACCCCGTCCTATCAAGGAAAGCATGCCATATTCCTTCTTCACCACCTTCTCCACCTCTACTGCCGCCTTCAAGGATTTGTGGACTTGCACACCGAGGTCCCTCTGTGTTTCTATACTCTTGATGGCTCTGCCATTTATTGTATACGTCCCCCCTACATTTGTTCTTCCACTGAGGGACAATTTTGCATGGCCAATACATCTAACCAGCACGTCGGTCGGACTGTGGGAGGAAACCAGAGCACCCGGAGGAAACCCATGGAGACACAGACATGGGGACAACGCGGCACGGTGGCACAGTGGTTAGCAGTGCCGTCTCACAGCGCCAGGGACCCGTGTTCAATTCCAGCCTTGGGTCGCTCTCTGTGCGGAGTCTGCATGTTCTCCCCCTGTCTGTATGGGTTTCCTCCGGGTGTTCCGCTTTCCTCCCACACGCCAAAGATGTCTGGGTTACGTGGATTGGTCACGCTACATTACCCCTGAGTGTCAGGAGGACTAGCAGAATAGATATGTGGGGTTGCGGGGACAGGGTCTGTGTGGGATTGTGGTCGGTGCAGATGTGATGGGCTGCATGGCCTCCTTCTGCTGTGTAGGGATTCTATGACTATTCTATATCAACATGCAGATTCAGCACAGACACTGACCCAAGCCAAGAATCAAACCCAGGTCCCTGGCGCTGTGATGCAGCAGTGCTAACCACTCTGGGATAGCAGCATTTGATGCACAGTTTGTGATAAATCTTTTAGAATGTGATTTATTGTTTACTGTATCAGACAGGTTCTGATTACATTGCAAGGTCTCAAGCGCCAGTGAATGACTGGACCATACCGTGACACAATGGTTAGCACTACTGCCTCACAGCACAGGAACCCGGGTTCAATTCCCAACTTGGATCACTGTCTGTGTGATGTCTGCACGTTCTCCCCGTGTCTGCGTGGGTTTCCTCCGGGTGCCCCAGCTTCCTCCCACACTCCAAAGATGTGCGGGTTAGGTGGATTGGCCATGCCTAAATTCCCCCTCAGTGCCAGGGGGCACTCGCAAGGGTAAAGAGGGATTACCGGCATGGGGGCTGGGTGGGTTTGTGGTCAGTGCACGCATGAAGGGCCGAATAGACACCTTCTGCACTGCAATCGGCTCGTCTTTCATACTGTGGGAGGAAACCGGAGCACCCGGACAAAACACACGCTGATATGGGGGAGAACATGCAAACTCCACACAGTGACCCAAGCCGGGAATCGAACCTGGGTCCCTGGCGCTGTGAGGTAGCAGTGCTGACCACTGTGCTGCCCCAATGAAGTCCCCAGTGATTTTGCACTCTATGTTTCAAGTATTCTCAAGCTTGAAACAAACTGAGTGAATTATTTTAGCGCTTAATCAATCGCATCACGAATTTATTGGAGGAGATGAATGGCAAAATGTTCAATGAAGTTTGTTATCCTCACTGTAATATTTAGGGACATATCCTGATACAGAACAAACAGATTTATGTTAAAGTTTGCAGGAAGTGATGTTGAAACGAACAATATTTGTGCATTGAGAGGCGTTCAGGTCTTCACATTTAAATATTAACTTTGGTCTTAAAAGAAAACATGTCCCCGGATCATTCCAATGCAGATAAGATGCTCTGTCAGAGAGTCGGTGCAGACTCGATGGGCCGTAGGGCCTCCTTCTGCACTGCCGTGGGTTCGATGGTTCACGGGAATGCTGTGATCTTGGAATTCAGCATGGACAATGCACTCTTTAAGATTCATCTCTTAGATTGTGACTCGCTTTTGCTAAGTGAATATGTGCTGGTCACATTGTAGTCTTTTCACACTCCAGTACCAGTCAATTAAAGGAAACTGAGTAGTTTACAGAGAGTATGATGCCGTTTATATTTCTTCACTGTCTGTCTGAATGTTGTATAATCAATATTGTGTAATCAGTATTGTGTAAGCAATGTTGTGAAATCAATATTGTGCAATAAATATTGTACAATCAGTATTGTGTAATTAATGTTGTGTAATCAATGTTGTGTAATCAATATTCTGAATATTCCGGGGTACAAGTGTTTTAGGCGAGACAGAGGAGAGACCAAAAGAGGTGGGGGAGTAGCAGTATTAGTTAGAGAGCACATTACAGCGGTGCAGAGGGAGGACAATTCAGAGGGGTGGTGTAACGAGTCACTGTGGGTGGAGCTCAGAAACAGGAAGGGAGCTGTCAATATGTTGGGGGTGTACTACAGGCCCCCCAACAGCCCAAGGGAAGTGGAAGAACGGATATGTCAGGAGATAATGGATAGGTGCAGGAAAAATAGGGTTGTTGTAGTGGGAGACTTCAATTTCGCTGGTAGAGACTGGAAATCGCGCAGGGCTGGGAGTCGGAATGGGGTGGAATTTGTAAAAAGTGTACAGGAAGGTTCTTTGGAACAATATGTAGATAGCCCGACTAGAGAGGGGGCTATACTGGACCGAGTACTGGGGAATGAGCCCGGTCAGGTCTTCAAAGTTTCGGTAGGGGAACATGTGGCAAATAGTGACCACAATTCTGTTAGCTTTAGGATAGTGATGGAAAATGATGAGTGGTGTCCCAAGGGTAAGGTGTTGGATTGGGGGAAGGCTAACTTTAGTGGGATTAGGCAGAAATTGGCAGCTGTTGATTGGGAGAGGCTGTTTGAGGGTAAATCCGCATCTGGCATGTGGGAGTCTTTTAAGGAACATTTGATAGGGCTGCAGGATAGGCATGTGCCTGTAAAAAAGAAGGATAGGAAAGGTAGGAATCGAGAACCATGGATAACCAGGGAAATTGAGGGATTGGTGAAACATAAAAGAGAGGCGTATGTTAGGTCCAGGCAGCGAAAAACGGAGGGAGCTCCGGAGGAATACAAAGTCGGAAAGAACTCAAACGAGGAATTAGAAGGGCAAAAAGGGGTCACGAAATGTCATGGCAGACAGGATTAAGGAGGATCCCAAGGCATTTTATTCATACGTTAGGAACAAAAGGGTTGTCAGGGAAAAAATCAGACCTCTCAGGGACAAAAGTGGGGAATTATGCTTCAGACCCCAAGGAGGTAGGGGAGATACTAAATGAATACTTTGCATCGGCATTCGCAAAGGAGAGGGATGTGTTGACTCGGAGTGTCTCGGAGGGGAGTGTTGACCCATTAGAGAAAATCTCCATTACAAGGGAGGAATATAAAGACTGACAAATCCCCAGGGCCTGATGGAATCTATCCAAGGCTGCTCATGGAGACGAAAGATGAAATCGCTGGGCCTCTGACGCAAATCTTTGTCTCGTCACTGGACTCAGGTGAGGTCCCAGAGGATTGGAGGATAGCTGATGTGGTCCCGTTATTTAAGAAGGGTAGGAAGGATAACCCAGGAAATTATAGGTCGGTGAGCCTGACGTCTGTGGTAGGGAAGTTGTTCGAGAAGATTCTTAGAGATGGGATGTATGCGCATTTAGAAAGGAATAAACTCATTAACGATAGTCAGCATGGTTTTGTGCGAGGGAGGTCATGTCCCACTAAACTGGTGGAGGTTTTTGAAGAAGTGACGAGAATGGTTGACGAGGGAAGGGCCGTGGATGTCGTCTATCTGGACTTTAGTAAAGCGTTTGACAATGTCCCTCATAGTAGGTTGGTGCAAAAGGTTGTATCTCATGGGATAAAGGGGGAGGTGGCTAGATGGGTGGAGAACTGGCTTGATCACAGAAGACAGAGGGTGGTAGTGGAAGGGTCTTTTTCCGGCTGGATGCCTGTGACTCGTGGTGTTCCGCAGGGCTCTGTATTGGGACCTCTGCTATTTGTGATATATATAAACGTTCTGGAAGAAGGTGTAACTGGGGTGAACAGTAACTTTGCGGACAACACGAAAATGGCTGGACTTGCAGATAGTGAGGAACATTGTCAGAGGCTACAGAAGGATATAGATAGGCTGGAAATTTGGGCAAAGAAATGGCAGATAGAGTTCAATCCAGATGAATGCGAAGTGATGCATTTTGGTAGAACTAACGTAGGGAGGAGCTATACGATAAATGGCAGAACAATAAAGGGTCTAGATACGCAGAGGGACCTGGGTGTGCAAGTCCACAGATCCTTGAAGGTGACGTCACTGGTGGAGAAGGTAGTGAATAAGGCATATGGCTTGCTTGCCTTCATAGGATGGGGCATAGAGTATAAAAGTTGGGGTCTGATGTTGCAGTTGTATAGAACGTTGGTTCGGCCGCATTTGGAATACTGCGCCCAGTTCTGGTCGCCACACTACCAGAAGGACGTGGAGGCTTTAGAGAGAGTGCAGAGGAGGTTGACCAGGATGTTGTCTCGTATGAAGGGCTGAGTTATGAGGAGAAATTAGGTAAACTGAGGTTGTTCTCACTGGAAAGACCGAGGATGAGGGGTAACGTAATCGAGGTGTATAAAATTATGAAAGGTATAGATAGGGTGAACAGTGGGAAGCTTTTTCCCAGGTCGGAGGTGACGATCACGAGGGCTCACGGGCTCAAGCTGAGAGGGGCGAAGTATAACTCAGACATCAGAGGGACGTTGTTTACACAGAGGGTGGTGGGGGCCTGGAATGCGCTGCCAAGTAGGGTGGTGGAGGCAGGCACGCTGACATCGTTTAAGACTTACCTGGATATTCACATGAGCAGCCTGGGAATGGAGGGATACAAACGATTGGTCTAGTTGGACCAAGGAGCGGCATCGGCTTGGAGGGCCGAAGGGCCTGTTTCCTGTGCTGTACTGTTCTTTGCTCTTTGCACAGTTAGGGTGAACGGTGGGAAGCTTTTTCCCAGGCCGGTGGTGACGTTCATGAGGGGTCATAGGTTCAAGGTGAAGAGGGGGAAGGTTTAACACGGATATCAGAAGGACGTATTTTACACAGAGGGTGGTGGGAGCCTGGAATGCGCTGCCGGGCAAGGTGGTGGAGGCGGATACACTGGGAACCATTAAGACTTATCTGGTGAGCCACATGAACGGAGTGGGAATGGAGGGATACAAAAGAATGGTCTAGTTTGGACCAGGGTGTGGCGCGGACTTGGAGGGCCGAAGGACCTGTTCCTGTGTTGTTTTGTTCTTTGTAATATTGTGTAATCAATGTTGTGTAATCAATATTGTGTAATCAATGTTGTGTAATCAATGTTGTGTAATCAGTATTGTGTAATCAATGTTGTGTAATCAATGTTGTGTAATCAATGTTGTGTAATCAGTATTGTGTAATCAGTATTATGTAATCATTATTGTGTAATCAATATTGTGAATTGAAGGTATTTGACACAGATTATTTTAACGTGCGTCACTGAACACAGTACTTTAATTTAACAGCAAAGTTCCTTTTCTGACTGTCGATTCTGGGCAGTGGTTCGAGAATCGCCATTTTATTATGAAATAAGGGACCTTCTGTTTCCACTGTCTGTTCACTTTGGGAGGTATAACTTTATCAAAAACAGGAAATACTGGAAAATCTCAGTTGGTCTGACAGCATCTGTGAATCATAGAATCCCTATAGTGCAGAAGGAGGCCATTTGGCCCATCGAGCCTACACCAACAACAATCCCACCCAGGCCCTATCCCCGTATCCCCACATATTTCCCCTGCTAGTCCCCCTGACACTAAGTGGCGATTTATCATGGTCGATCCACCTAACCTGCAGATCTTTGGACTGCGGGAGGAAACCGGAGCACCCGGAGGAAACCCACACAGACAGGGAGGGAATGTGCAAACTCCACACAGAAAGAAGAGAGAATAGAGACAACGCTTTGAGTCTAACGAAGGGTCATCCAGAGTTGAAACATTTGCTCTATTCTCTCCCCACAGATGCTGTCGGACCTGCTGAGTTTTTCCAGCATTTCCTGTTTTTATTTCAGATTCCAGCATCCACGGTATTTTGCTTTTATCTTACTCTTCATCAAAGATGGCACCGTTTACAGATTAAAGTTTATTTATTGGCTTATATTAACTCTGCAATTAAGTTATTTTTGTTGAAAAGTCACTTAACGCAAACGAGCTGCCAGACGCAGTAGTGGAGACGGGTACAACTTTGACTTTCAAAAAAGCATTTAGACAGTTACATGGGTAAGATGGGCTGCACGGTGGCACAGTGGTTAGCATTGCTGCCTCACAGCGGCAGGGACCCGGGTTCAATTCCAGCCTCAGGTCTCTGTCTGTGTGGAGTCTGCACATTCTCCCCGTGTCTGCGTGGGTTTCCTCCGGGTGCTCCATTTCCCTTCCACAGTCCAAAGGTGAGCAGGTTAGGTTGATTGGCCATAGTAAATTGCCCCTTTGTGTCAGGTGGACGAGCATGATAAATGGGTGGGGTGACAGGGATCGGGTCTGGGTGGGATGTTGATTGGTGCAGACACGATGGGCCAAATGGCCTCCTTCTGCACATTAGGGATTCTATGATTTCTATGGGTATAAAGGGATATGGGCCAAATGGGGGCAATTGGGACGAGCTTATTGGTGAAAACTGGGATGTGTGGACAGTTTGGGCCAAAGGGCCTGTTTCCATGCTGTAAATCTCTATGAATCGACTGTGAAAATCCCCAAGTCGACACACTCCGGCACCTGTTCGCATGTACTCAGGGAGAATTTAGCATGGTCAATGCACCTGACCAGCATGTCGTTGGACACTAAGGGGCAATTTACCATGGCCAATCCCCCTAACCTGTACACCTTTGCACAATAAGGGCCCGATTTTACCATTTTGATTCCAAGCGCTGAATCTGGACGCAATTCAGATCTGACTTGGAAATCTGTTCTCCGGGGGCCCCACACGCACTTACCCTGGAAAAAACATTGTGAGTCTGCATCGCTCTGTGGGCGGAGCTTCTCGCTCTCGAAACGCTGCAACTCCGATCGGAGCTCTGAACTGCGCGTGCGCAGTGAGAAATACATCTGAAATGGGCGCCCCTGTCACATCGCTCCCGGGCAGCAACAAGCGGATAAAGTGACCTGGGAGCGAAAGGTGGGAGTGATGGCCCCCACAGACATCGCCCCACCCCACAACATAACTGTCCCCCTTTACACCCACCTCCCCCACTACCCAGACCGATCGCGACCCCTTACCCGCCCCCCCCCACCGATCACCCGCAGAATGGCAATGGCAACCCTCCCACCCCTGCCCCCTTCACCAGAGAATGATCTGATCCACCTCCCTCCCCTCCCCCCATGACCAGAGAATGATCTGATCCACCTCCGGCCTCCCGCACCCCCACCCCCGCTCCCCCCACCACTGACCTGAGTCAGAGAGCCGCCAGAAGCTCTGATCTTACCTCCTCAGAGCTGGACTGCCCGAAACAGACCTTTGCCGAGCACGTCTGTTCCGCGCCGAATCTGGACGGGCGAACGTGATGGTAAGGGGGGAAATGCAGGTAAGATTGGGCATCCAGCTCATTAAGTCAATTTAAATGCATCACCCATTTCGGGCGCGGTTCGGATCGCGGCCATTTTCAGGCCTTGGTAAAGTGGACATCTGCACGGATTGTACTAATCGCCTCACACCTGACTTTACCGAGTTTTCGCACCGTTAAGGCAATTTAACATGGCCAATCAACCGATCCTCCATATCTTTGGACACTAAGGGGCAAGTTAGCATGGTTAATCCACCTATCCTTCTCATCTTTGGACACGACACAACCTGCTGTTCTGAGGCTTTATCCCGCTGGCAAATCAGACCATGAGGCCCTTAGTGTGGTGTAACATAACCGGTGTGTCGTGCCAAAATCAGTATTGTTCATTCTCAGTGTGTGGGCATTGCTGACTTTAGTGTCCATCCTTGGACATTCATCGTTGGAGCTTTCTTACAACCACAGGGCTTACTCAGTCACTTCAGAGGACAGTTGAGTCAACCACATTGGTGTGGGGCTGGAGTCACGTAGAGTTGAGCCTGGGTAAGGACCTCTCCCGAAGTACATCAGTGAACTGGTCAGGTTTTTACAACAACCCATCAACTTCACCGTTATTTTCACTGACTTATTTCCAGATTTTACAAACTGAATTCAAATGTTTAAACCCCCGTTCTCTGGCCCAGCTCAACACGAAGGTGCCCGAAAATTCCTCTTATTCTGCTTACACCCCAACATTAATAAATCTTGATATTCAGAAAAAGATTGATCCTTCGTGGGGTGTCACAGCGCCAGGGACCTGGGTTCGATTCCTGGCCTCGGGTCACTGTTTGTGTGGAGTTTGCACGTTCTCCCCCCGTGTCTGCGTGGGTTTCCTCCGGGTGCTCCGGTTTCCTCCCACACTCCAAAGATATGCAGGTTAGGTGGATTGGCAATCCTAAATTGCCCCTTAGTGTCAGGGAGACTAGCTAGGGTAAATGCATGGGGTGACAGGGACAGGGCCTGGATGGGATTGTGGCCAGTGCAGACTCGATGGGCTGAATGGCCTCCTTCTGCACTAGAATTCTATGATTCATTGTGGCATGCGTGCTAAATTCAGCATGACCAATTCACCTAACCTGCAAATCTTTGGACAGTAAGGGGCAATTAGCATGGCCAATCCACCTAACCCGCACATCTGTGGACACTAAGGGGCAATGTAGAATGGCCAGTCCACCAATCCAGTACATCTGTGGACACTAAGGGGCAATGTAGAATGGCTAATCCACCGAACCAGTACATCTGTGGACACTGAGGGGCAATGTAGAATGGCCAGTCCACCTATCCAGTACATCTGTGGACACTAAGGGGCAATGTAGAATGGCCAATCCACCTAACCCGCACATCTGTGGACACTAAGGGGCAATGTAGAATGGCCAATCCACCGAACAGCACGTTTTTCAGACTGTGGGAGGAAACCGGAGCAGCCGGAGGAAACTCACGCAGACATGGGGAGAACATTCAGACTCCGCACAGACAGTGACCCAAGCCGGGAATCGAACCTGTGTCCCTGGTGCTGTGAGGCAGCATAGCTCATCCAATTAGCCAGGCAGCAGGTTATATTAGTCTTGGCATTCTGCAACGTGATCGGATTCATTGAACTGTCATGGTTTTTTCACTATCTGTTTAAATTTCCAAGGATTATCACATTAAAAGCATCTTTGGGAAATGTCTGAGTGAATAACCCATCGCCCCTATGACTGTTGTGGCGGAGTTGAATAACAGGAACTGAACTGAAGGATGTTTTTCTTACCATAAAAGTCAGATCCATAACCTGATGTGAAGAAGACAGATTTATGTTAAATCTTGGATAAAATTATTTCAAAATCAACATGCTTAAAGATATTTATGCCTTAAGAACAAAGAAAAGTGCTGCAGAGGAACAGACCCTTCGATGTTCACTCTCCCATGTATCTCTTGGAATGGGATTGTTTTTGCTGTGTAAACAAGTGCTGATTGTATCGGGAGGTTTAACACTCAAGCATCAGTGAATAAGTATAAAGGTTATTTATTCGTGTCACAAGTAGGCTTACATCAACACTGCAATGAAGTTACTGTGAAAATCCCACAGTTGCTACACTCCGGCTCCAGTTTGGTTAATACTGAGGGAGTATTTAGCATGGCCAATGTATCTAACCAGCACTTCTATGGGACTTTGGAAGGAAACCGGAGCGCCCGGAGAAAACTCATGCAGACACGGGGAGAACATGCAGACTCCGCACAGACAGTGACCCAAGCCGGGAATCGAACCTGTGTCCCTGGTGGGTGAGGCAGCATAGCTAATCCAATTAACCAGGCAGCAGGTTATATTAGTCTTGGCATTCTACAATGTGATCGGATTCATTGAACTGTCATGATTTTTTCACTATCTGTTTAAATTTCCAAGGATTATCACAGTAAAAGCATCTTCGGGAAATGTCTGAGTGAATAACCCATCGCCCCCAAGCAGCCTATCAGGAATCACAGTGGAGAACAATGTAGGGCATCTTACGGGAAAGGGGCAGCAGATTTAAAACAGACATGGGGAGAAATTACTTCTCTCAATGGGTGGTGAATCTGTGGAATTCATTACCTCGGAGTGCGGTGGATGCTGGGACATGGTAAATTTGAGGAGACAGACAGAGTTTTAATTAGTAATGGATTGGAGCATGGGCTGGAGGGCGGTGTAGGGGGGGGGGGCTGTCTGGTAATGGGAAGGGTGGGGGGCTGGGTATTATCGTACTTGTTGCGCCCCTGATAGTTAAGGGTTTACCCGGCGATTGTCCAGAAGGCCTATTCGACTGGAGAATTGTGCTGTGCCTGCTACCATCTGACAAACTGATTTCAATCACTGACATCAGATCATAGTTACAATGAAAACAATAGGAGGGGGAAAAAACTCTTGTAACTGGATTTTATTTTAAAGGCGCAGACGGTGCCCCGTATGGGACAGCCCCACACGCCCTACCCTCACCCCCACCCCAAATAAACACCCCACTCCCCTCGGTATTCCATGTTCATCCAGCAGAAGGGACTCTTCAGTTCTGGGCAATAAAATGAAACAAAACTTACTCCAACTTGTAAATGAGACAAAACGTCTCAATAATTAAACTTCATTACTCCAACACTCGAGGCCTCACCCTGGACCATTCCAAGCTCCCACAAACCACAGCAGCTTCTTACTTATACTGAGTCAGCTGGTCAGCTGACCACCACATCATTTTCTCATTGGTTACATAGTTTACTGGGTCAGCTGACCCTTACAGCTTGTTCCCATTGGTCACTGCAACAGATCCAATGTGGTTCTATTGGTTGTTACATTGGTTCCATTCTAACATTCCACTCACACCCGCCTCTCCCACCACCTGATCCCCACCAACACAACCAGCCTGAACCCATCACTTCCCGGCCACTCCATGACCTCAGCAACACTCAGAGAATCATAGAATCACATGGCGCAGAAGAGGCCCTTCGGCCCATCGAGTCTGCACCGATGCATGAAATGCCTTGACTTGCCCACGTAATCCCGTTTACCAGCAGCTGGTCCATAGCCCTGAATATTATGGCTGTGCCAAGTGCTCATCCAGGCACTTTTTAGAGGATGTGAGGCAACCCACCTCCACCACCCTCCCAGGCAGCGCATTCCAGACCCGTCACCACCCTCTGGGTAAAAGGGTTTTTCCTCACATTCCCCCTTAAACCTCCTGCCCCTCACCTTGAACCTATGTCCCTCGTAACTGACTCTTCAACTAAGGGAAACAGCTGCTCAAAGAACAAAGAACAATACAGCACAGGAACAGGCCATTCGGCCCTCCAAGTCCGCGCCACTCCCTTGTCCAAACTACACCATTATTTTGTATCCCTCCATTCCCACTCCGTTCATGTGGCTATCTCGATAAGTCTTAAACATTCCCAGTGTGTCCGCCTCCACCACCTTGCCCGGCAGCGCATTCCAGGCCCCAGCACCCTCTGTGTAAAATACGTCCTTCTGATATCCGTGTTATACCTCCCCGCGCCCCCCCCCCTCACCTTGAACCTATGACCCCTCGTGAACGTCACCACCGACCTGGGGAAAAGCTTCCCACTGTTCACCCTATCTATGCCTTTCATAATTGTATACACCTCTATTAGGTCACCCCTCATCCTCTGTCTTTCCAGTGAGAACAACCCCAGTTTATCGCTGCTCCTTATCCACTCTGTCCATGTTCCTCATAATCTTGAAAACCTCGATCAGGTTGCCCCTCAATCTTCTCTGCTCCAACGAAAACTGCCCAAGCCTATCCAACCTCTCTTCATAAAACCTTGAGATAGAGGAACAGGCTTTGGCCATTCGGCCCATCGAGTCTGCTCCGCCATTCAATCATGGCTGATATGATTCTCATCCCCATTCTCCTGCCTTCTCCCCATAACCCTTGATTCCTTTATTGATCAAAAACCTATCTATCTCTATCTTAAAGACACTCAATGACCTGGCCTCCACAGCCCTCTGTGGCAATGAATTCCACAGATTCACCACTCTCTGGCTGAAGAAATTCCTCCTTATCTCCGTTTTAAAGGATCGTCCCTTTAGCCTGAGGTTATGCCCTCTGGTTCTAGTTTTTCCTATGAGTGGAAACATCCTCTCCATGTCCACGATATCCAGGCCTCGCAGTATCCTGTAAGTTTCAATAAGATCCCCCTCATCCTTCTAATCTCCAATGAGTACAGATCCAGAGTCTTCAACCGTTCCTCATACAACAAGCTCTTCATTCCAGGGATCATTCTTGTGAACTTCCTCTGGATCCTTTCCTAGGCCAGCAGATCCTTCCTCAGATACTGGGCCCAAAACCACTCACAATACTCCAAATAGAGCCTTATACAGCCTCAGAAGTCCATCCCTGCTCTTGTATTCCCGCACTCTCGACATGCTAACTGAACATTTAAGAAAAACTTGGACGGGTTCATGGATGAGAGGGATGTGGAGGGATATGGTCCAAGTGCAGGTCAGTGGGACTAGGCAAAAAATGGTTCGGCACAGACAAGAAGGGCCAAAAGGCCTGTTTCTGAGCTGTAATTTTCTATGGTTCTATGAACCTACACGTTAACCTTCAGAGAATCTTGAACAAGGACTCCCTGGTCCCTTTGTGCTTCAGATTTATGATCTGGAATTTATATAAATGATCTGGAATTTATATAAATGATCTGGAAGAAGGAGTAACTGGGGTGATCAGTAAGTTTGCGGACGATACAAAACTGGCAGGACTTGCAGATAGTGAGGAACATTGTCAGAGGCTACAGAAGGATATAGATAGGCTGGAAATTTGGGCAAGGAAATGGCAGATGGAGTTCAATCCTGATAAATGCGAAGTGATGCATTTTGGTGGGAATAATGTAGGGAGGAGCTACACGATAAATGGAAGAACCATAAAGGGTGTAGAGACGCAGGGGGACCTGGGTGTGCAAGTCCACAGATCTTTGAAGGTGACGTCACAGGTGGAGAAGGTGGTGAAGAAGGCATATGGCATGCTTGCCTTTATAGGACGGGGCATAGAGTATAAAAGTTGGGGTCTGATGTTGCAGATGTATAGAACGTTGGTTCGGCCGCATTTGGAATACTGCGTCCAGTTCTGGTCGCCACACTACCAGAAGGACGTGGAGGCTTTGGAGAGAGTACAGAGGAGGTTTATAAGGATGTTGCCTGGTATGGAGGGGCTTGGTTATGAGGAGAGATTGGGGAAACTGGGATTGTTCTCCTTGGAAAGACGGAGGATGAGGGGAGACTTAATAGAGGTGTATAAAATTATGAAAGGCAGAGATAGGGTGAACGGTGGGAAGCTTTTCCCCGGGTCGGTGGTGACGTTCACGAGGGGTCATAGGTTCAAGGTGAAGGGGGGGAGGTTTAACACAGATATCAGAAGGACATATTTCACACAGAGGGTCGTGGGGGCCTGGAATGTGTTGCCGGGCAAGGTGGTGGAGGCGGACACACTGGGAACGTTTAAGACTTATCTAGACAGCTATATGAACGGAGTGGGAATGGAGGGATACAAAAGAGTGGTCTAGTTTGGACCAGGGAGCGGCGCGGGCTAATTGTTCCTGGTTTCTCGTTTCAAGGCTTCATTCTATGATCATCTTGCTGGTGCCAGTACAGAGTGAGACTGCGAATAGTTGGGAACCTGTCTCGGGGGCAGGGAATTCATATGGTGTTCGTGGAAGTGGAAATGACTAGGGTTGGGAAGCATTTTCCGATCGGGGCCATTGTGATCTCCTGGACTCGTTTCGATCGCCTCAGGGGGTCGGAGAGGAATTTCCCAGATTTTTTTTCCCCATATTGGCCCTGGGGTTTTTCACTCTGGGTTTTCGCCTCTCCCTGGAGATCACATGGTCTGGAATGGGGGGGTGGGGGTGAGTTAATAGGTTGTAATGAACAAAGCATCGTAGCTGTGAGGGACAGCTCGGTGGATAGGATATTGGTATGTAGATAGGCTGGAAAATTGGGCGGGGATCCTGGATTCAGGATTCAATCCTGGACCGCGGAGCGGCGCGGGCTTGGAGGGCCGAAGGGCCTGTTCCTGTGCTGTATTGTTCTTTGTTCTTTGTTCTTTGATTGCCTGAGCATTTCCCCAATTAGAAAATAGTCTATGCCTCCATTTCTCCTTCCAATGTTTATAATCTCACACTTTTCCACGTTATATTCCATCTGCCACTTCTTTGCCCACTCTCCTAGCCTATCCAAGTCTTTGTGCAGTCCCCCTGCTTCCTCAATACTATCTCTCCCTCTGCATATCTTTCCATCATCTGCAAACTTGGCAACAGTGGCTTCATTTCGTTCTTCCAAATCGTGAATGTTTATTGTGAAAAGTTGTGGTCCCAGCACCGACCCTTGAGGCCCACCACTAGTCACCGGCTGCCATCCTGAAAAAGACCAGTTTATCCCCACTCTCTGCCTTCTGCCAGTCAACCAATCCTCTATCCATGTCAGCATCTTACCCTTCACACCACGGGCACCTAACTTATTTAAAAGTCTCCGATGTGGCACCTTGTGAAAGGCCTTTTGGAAATCCAAATAAATCAGGGCCACTGGTTCTCCTTTATCTAACTTCCTTGTTACCTCCTCAAAGAACTCTAACAGATTTGTCAGACATGAGCTCCCCTTGACAAAGCCGTGCTGACTCAGTCCTACTTTATCATGCACTTCCAAGTACTCTGTGATCTCATCTTTAATAATGGACTCTAAAATCTTGCCAATGAACGAAGTCAGTCTAACCGGCCTATAATTTCCCATCTGCTGCCTCCCTCCCTTCTTAAACAGCGCTGTTACATCAGCTAATTTCCAGTCCTCTGGTACCCTCCCTGCCTCCAGTGATTCTTTTGCTTTTATGCTGTCCTTTACTTTCCTCGTCAGCCATGGAAGCTTCGTCCTCTCTTTAGCAGGTTTCCTCCTCCTTGGGATGAATTTCTGTTGTGCCTCCCGAATAACCACCCCCCCCCCTCCACCCAAAACTCCTGTAATTGCCGTTCCACTGTCTCTCTCAAACTACAGGGTAAATTCTATCATATTGTGGTCAATGCTCTCTCAGGGTCACTTCACCTTAAGTTCCCTAATCAAATCTGCCTCATTACACATCACCAACTCCAGAATTCCCGTTTCCCCAGTCGGCTCTGTCACAAGCTGCTCCAAAAAAGCATATCTTATACATTCCACAAATTCCTTTTCTTGGGACCCACTACCTACCGGATTTTCCCAGGCCACCTGCATATTGAAGTCCCCCATAATTATTGTAATATTGCCTTTTTATGTGCCTTTTCTATCTCCAGATTTATTTTCTGCCCCTCATCCTGACTACTGCTTGGAGACCTGTACATAACTCCCATCAGGGTCTTTTTACCATTGTTTCTCTCAACTCTACCCACAGAGATTCTCTGCCTTCTGATCCTGTATCGCTTCTTGCTATTGATTTAACGCCATTCCTTCCGAACAATGCAACTCCGCCTCCTTTGCCCATCTGCCTGTCCTTCCAATAAGACACCTATCCTTGGATATTTAGATGCCAGCCCTGATCCCCTTGCAGCCACGTCTCTGTGATGCCCACAACATCGGACCGGCCAATTTCAATGTGCGCAACAACCTCATTTACCTTGCTTGATATACTGCACGCATTCAGGTACAACACCCTCAGTCCCGCATTGAGGTACAACACCCTCAGTCCCGCATTGAGGTCCAACACCCTCAGTCCCGCATTGAGGTACAACACACTCAGTCCCGCATTGAGGTACAACACCCTCAGTCCCGCATTGAGGTACAACACCCTGAGTCCCGCATTGACCACCTCCCTTCTCATTCCTGTCACCTTTATTTTGCTCTGCCTGAGGTTAGATTCCTGCCACCTTCTATACTCTCTGTTCTGTTATGTGGGAGGCCAGGGAGGCCTGGTATCAACAGCTCCTCCGCTGATGGAGGGGACAGGGAACTCGACATTGGTTACTGACGACAGGCGGGAAGACGATCAAACGTTGGTGGGTTCATCGAGGCCTCACTCACCAGAGAGGATCTTAAAACTGGGTCCAGTCCCCAGGCATCAACCCCCAAGGGGTTGTCACTCCCCCTGATCATGTCTATGTGAGATGGACATAAGGATCAGGAATGAACTATGGGATGTATTATATTGTAAATATGCTGTGGATTCTGCACCAAGACTGGATGAAGTGAATCGAGAAGAATGTTCGCAAATGGTTTCAAATGTTGTTGCTGTACCGGGGGGTGTGGGGGTGGGGTGGGAGAGGTGTTACTTACAGGGGAGTGTGTTATATATTTTGGGGCTTTCTTTCAGGGAACGGGCCATGTGATCTCAGGTGTGGGGTGAGCTGTTGGGATCCTCCCAGATTGGGCAGTCAATATTTGGAGTGTTGTGTGAACAGATGGAATAAAGAGTTGTGTCCCTGACACCTGACTGTGGAGTCGATATTGAAGAGAATCCTCAGAACCACAGGACATAAACAAACAGTCTCGATCCCAGTGCTGTACAACTCGACCAGTAGCTTCAATCCTCTATGTCCCCATCTCACACTCTCCTCAAGGAGCTGACTGTCTGTCCCAGTGTCCCAGTGTCCCCATCTCACACTCTCCTCGAGGTGCTGACTGTCTGTCCCAGTGTCCCAGTGTCCCTCTCACACTCTCCTCAAGGTGCTGACTGTCAGTCCCAGTGTCCCTCTCACACTCTCCTCAAGGAGCTGACTGTCTGTCCCAGTGTCCCATTGTCCCCATCTCACACTCTCCTCAAGGTGCTGACTGTCAGTCCCAGTGTCCCTCTCACACTCTCCTCAAGGTGCTGACTGTCAGTCCCGTATTTCCCTCTCACACTCTCCTCAAGGTGCTGCTGACTCTGTCCCGATGTCCCGTGTCCCCCTCTCACACTCTCCTCAAGGTGCTGCTGACTCTGTTCAGGTGTCCCGGTGTCCTTCTCCCACGCAGTCCTCAACTCACCCTTGCCTCCTTACAACCTCACAAGAGAAAACAAGAATGTGAAGCTTCTTGATCAGGTTCTTCTGTACATAAAACTGAGAGCTAGTTCTATCTGAAGTCTCAGATTGTACTGTACATAACACTGAGAGATAGTTCTATCTGAAGCCTCAGATTGTACTGTACATAACACTGAGAGATAGTTCTATCTGAAGCCTCAGATTGTACTGTACATAACACTGAGAGATAGTTCTATCTGAAGCCTCAGATTGTACTGTACATAACACTGAGAGATAGTTCTATCTGAAGCCTCAGATTGTACCGTTCATAACACTGAGAGATAGTTCTATCTGATGACTCGAGCTAAGACTGTACTGTACGTAATGCTGATAGATTGATCCGTGTGAAGTCCTATACTAAGATTGTTCTGTCCATGAGCTGTACATCAGATCTGCTACAACCTGGATAAAGCAGACTATATCAACCCTGATTGACGTTAACTTCATCTAAAAACCACGACCATGATACCCATCAGACAATAAGATATAAGAGCAGAATGAGGCCATTCGGCCCGTCGAGCCGGCTCCACCATTCAATTCTGGGTGATAAGTTTCTCAAACCCATTTTCCTGCTTTCTCCCCGTAACCCTTGATCGCTGGACCAGTCAAGAACCTATTTATCTCTTTATTAAATACAGTCAATGATCTGGCCTCCACAGCCTTGTGTGGCGATGAATTCCACAGATTCACCACCCTCTGGCTGAAGAAATTCCTCCTCGTCTCAGTTCTGAAGTAAGAAGTCTCACAACAGCAGGTTAAAGTCCCACAGGTTTATTTCGAATCACGAGCTTTCGGAACGCTGCTCCTTCATCAGGTGAGTGGGAAACTGGTGTTGTGAGACTTCTTACTGCGCACACCCCAGTCCAACACCGCCATCACCACATCACATTTCTAAAGGGCTATCCCTTCCCTCTGAGTCTCTGCCCTCGGGTCCAAGTCTCCCCAACTAATGGAAACATCTTCCCCAAGTGCACTCTATCCAGGCCTTTCATTATTCTGTAAGTTTCAATGTTATCCCCTTCCTCATACTTCCAAACTGCATCGAGTGTGGAACCCCAGTCCTCAGACGCTCCTCATGCGTCAAGTCTTTCATTCCCCGGATCATTCTTGTGAACCTGCTCTGGACCCTCTCCAAGGCCACCACATCCTTCCTTAGATACGGGGACCAAAATTGCTGACAATATTGTGAATGCGGTCAGACCAGTGTCTTATAAACCCTCAGCAGTACACCCCGGCTTTTGTATTCTCGTCGTCTCGAAATTAACGCTAGCAGAGTGATCACTGCTATATCGAATTAATATTGACCCTACATGATTTCCAACTTTCCATCCCTCCCTGACCCTCAACACCCATCGAGGCTGTAACTGTTCTATGTTGGGGATAAAAAGTGTTGGATTGAAGGGGGTTAAGTGAAGCTGTTTGTTTAGTGACTGGAATTGATGTGAGTCTCCATGGATCCGATTAGTGTGCCTGGAGGGATTTCCCTCTTCTATTAATCAGGGATTCCGTTCAATGTGTTGTCCCATTGAGTCAGCGGGAGCGGCAACTCCGACACCAACAGACATCAGCGGCTGTGGAGAGAGAGGGAGGGAGAGGAGAGATCAGAATCTGGGAGCAATGGATTGGAGTCTTCCAACAATGGATCAGAATCTGGGAGCAATGGATTGGTGTCTTCCAACAATGGATCAGAACAGAGTCATAGAGGTTTACAGCATGGAAACAGGCCATTCGGCCCAACTTGTCCATGCCACACTTTTTAAAAAACTCATAAACTAACCCCAATTGCCTGCATTCGGCCCATATCCTTCGATAGCCACGTAATTATCTAAATGCTTTTTAAAAGACAAAATTGGACCCGCCTCTATTCCTACATCTGGCAGCTTGTTCCAGACACTCACCACCCTCTGTGTGAAAACATTGCCCCTCTGGACACTTTTGTATCTCTCCCGTCTCGCCTTAAACCTGTGCCCTCTAGAATCTGAGAACAATGAACCGGAATCTTCCAACAATGGATCAGAATCTGGGAACAATGGATTGGAATCTTCCAACAATGGATCAGAATCTGGGAACAATGGATTGGAATGTTTCGACAATGGATCAGAATCTGGGAACAATGGATTGGAATGTTCCAACCAAGGACAGGAGTTTATTCTATTTGATTTCTGAGTTTACTGCTGATTATTGGTTGATAACATCAGCTGATCGGATTCGATATCTACTGAGGGTGATTCAATGCTTTTACTATCCCCTCCTGGCGATTGTTGGTGTTCCGGGTAAGTCTCTGGCTGGAATTGGACCGGCCCGACCGCCACGGGAATCGGAGCAGGCGAGGGGCGGAGAATGGGAAGGTCTGTTGAACACGGGTGGGATTTTGCAGCTTGGGGAAGAGTGAGGCTGGAAAGTCCCGGCCCGTGTCCAGTTCCTAATTCTGGAAAGGCTGTTTAACTGTATTGATTTTCTTGTCATTTCCTGTACTCGGTTTGCTGCTCTTGTTGAATCTCTGTATCCGGTTATTAATTCTTTCAGCCACTGACAATTGTCTCAGGGTCTATGGGCTGGGATGTCTTCTGAGTGCTGTGACTTTCCATAGACATGTGACCTCAAACACTCTTCCTTCGTGCGTAAAATATTGAGACAGAATCCTTTTCACCCTCTGCATATAACACCAGTTCACCCACCCAATCACCAGGACGCAGAATCAATTTTATTGGTCATATCTGCACAGCAGGATCTCACAGAGAGAAAACATATTTCATTAAATTTGAAATTTATTCATCAGTGTCACAAGTATGCGAAAATTAACATTGCAATGAAGTTACTATAAAAATCCCCGAGTCACCACACTCCAGCGCCTGTTCAGGTACACTGAGGGAGAATTTAGCACGGCCAATGCACCCAACCAGCACAACTTTCAGAGTGTGGGAGGAAACTGGAGCATCCGGAGGAAACCCACGCAGACATGGGGAGAACATGAAGAATCTGCACAGACAGGGGCCAAGCCTGCAATTGAACCAGGACCTCTGGTGCTTTGAGGCAGCAATGCTATCCCCTGTGCTACCACAAGCTCTCGAGAGCAACAGGAACACAAACACACAGACACACCCAAAACGCACTGTTGTGGGAAAAATCCACTAGTAGTCAGACTTCGAGATTCAGAAAATACGATTTATTAAACAGAGCTCCGTGGAGACAAGGCACATGTCTGTAGCAAACCTTCTCTCACTAGTATGTCGGGAGCGGTTCATTTTTATACCCTTTACACAATGGGTAAACCGGTGATTCGAATATTACCACATCGTTTAAGTGAGTACAAGCATTTAACATTTTATGAATGGGTACATTTCCTCATGTTTACATCAGTACAAACAGGTATAGACATTTAACATTTTATGAATGGGTACATGTCCTTATGTCTGTATCTATCAATGGCTCGTTTCGTCTCGTTCAGGTGCTAATCGGTTCCCTCGCATTCATATTTCCCGTGTTCCTCTAACGTTAATCTAAGCTCTTTGTTTCGGGGTTTCCTTATCTTAAAAAGATGTCTTGACCCTTGGCTTGGCTTCCTGAGGTGTTTGTTTGCTATGAGTCACTGTCTGTGATTTGGAAATGGCTTGTCTGTTAGGTTTTTCTGAACAGCAGGAGCCTGTGTCTGCTCTTTTGGCTTTCCCAGTTAACCCTTTATGTGCCAGGCAGCCATTTTAAAGTGTGCTCCCTTGTATTTTTCCCCTTACAGCACATACATTAAGACACACATTTGTTGATAGAAGCAATCAGATTTAGACACTTACTCCCACTCACAAATATAAGAACATAAGAAATAGGAGCAGGAGTAGGCCATCTGGCCCTTCGAGCCTGCCCCATCATTTAACAAGATCATGGCTGAACTGAAGCGAATCAGTTCCACTTACCCACCTGCTCCCCATATCCCCTAATTCCCTTATCGATCAGAAAACTATCTACCCGTGATTTAAACATATTCAATGAGGAAGCCTCCACCACTTCAATGGGCAGAGAATTCCAGAGATTCACTACCCTCTGAGAGAAGACGTTCCCCCTCAACTCTGTTCTGATCCGGCCCCCCCTTATTTTGAGGCTGTGCCCTCTACTTCTGGTTTCCCTTCTAAGTGGAAAGAATCTCTCCACCTCTACCCTATCCAGCCCCTTCATTATCCTATATGTCTCTATCAGATCACCCCTCATCCTTCTAAACTCCAACGAGTACAGACCCAATCTGTTTAATCTCTCCTCATAAGCTACACCCCTCATCTCCGGTATCAACCTGGTGAACATTCTCTGCACTCCCTCCAAGGCCAATATATCCTTTCGCAAGTAAGGGGACCAAAACTGCACACAGTACTCCAATTGCGGCCTCACCAGTGCCTTGTACAGTTGCAGCAAGACCTCCCTGCTTTTATATTCTATCCCCCTCGCGATAAAGGCCAACATTCCATTCGCCTTCTTGATCACCTGCTGCACCTGCAGACGGAGTTTTTGCGATTCGTGCACAAGGACCCCCAGGTCCCTCTGCACAGTCGCACGATGTAATTTTTCTCCATTTAAATAATATTCCAATTTATTATTATTTCTTCCAAAGTGGATAACCTCACATTTGCTAACGTTATATTCCATCTGCCAGATCCTCGCCCACTCGCTCAGCCTATCCAAATCTCTCTGCAGACTTTCCGCGTCCTCCACACAATTCACTTTCCCACTCACCTTCGTGTCACCAGCAAACTTGAAAACCTAGATTCAGTCCCCTCCTCCAGATCATCTATGTAAATGGTAAACAATTGAGGCCCCAGCACCGATCCCTGCGGCACGCCACTGGTCACCAACTGCCAACCAAAAAAGCACCCATTTATCCCAACTCTCTGCTTCCTGTTAGATGGCCAATCGGCAATCCACGCCAACACCTTACCCCTAACTCCGTGTACCCCAATCTTCTGCAGCAACCTTTTGTGAGTCACCTTATCGAACGCCTTCTGGAAATCTAAAAACACCACATCCACCGGTTCCCCTCTGTCAACCGCACTAGTGACATCTTCATAAAAGTCCAGTAGATTCGTCAAACACGACTTTCCCTTCATGAATCCATGCTGCGTCTGCTTGATCGAACCATTCTCATTCAGGTGCTCTGTTAATTCCTCTTTAATAATGGACTCTAGCATCTTCCCAACTACAGACGTTAAGCTAACCGGCCTGTAGTTACCCGCCTTTTGTCTACTTCCTTTTTTAAACAGCGGCGTAACAGTAGCTGTTTTCCAGTCAGCCGGCACTACCCCAGAGTCCAGCGAATTTTGATAAATTACTACTAACGCATCTGCTATTACCTCAGCCATTTCTTTCAGTACCCTGGGATGCATTCCATCCGGGCCCGGGGACTTGTCTACCTTCAGTCCTATTAGTCTACCAAGCACCACCTCCTTAGTAACAGTAATTGTATTAAGGACCTCCCCTCCCACCAACTCTCGATTTCTAATATTCGGCAAACTATTTGTGTCTTCCACCGTGAAGACCGACACAAATAACTTATTTAAAGTCTCGGCCATTTCCTCGTTTTCCACTATTAAATCCCCCCTCTCATCTTCCAAGGGTCCAACATTCACTCTAGCCACTCTATTCCTTTTTATATACTTGTAAAAACTTTTCCTATCATTTTTTATATTTTGAGCTAGTTTAGTTTCATAATCTATCTTTCCTTTCTTAATCGCTTTCTTAGTCGTTCTTTGTTTTTCTTTAAAGCTTTCCCAATCCACTATTTTTGGCCACTCTGTACGCATCTGATTTTATTTTAATACTCTCCTTTATTTCCTTCGTTATCCACGTCCGGTTAGCCTTTTTCTTACAGTCCTTCTTTATCACCGGAATATATTTTTGCTGAGTACTTAAAAAAATCTCCTTAAAAATCCTCCACTGTTCCTCAGCTGTCCTACCTACCAGTCTGCTCGCCCAGTCTACATTAGCCAATTCCACCCTCATCCTATCGTACTCCCCTCTGTTCAATCAGAGGACACTGGTTTGGGACCCTACTTTCTCACCCTCCATCTGTATCAGAAATTCCACCATATTATGATCACTCATCCCAAGAGGATCCTTCACAAGAAGATCCTTAATCCTACCTGTCTCATTGCACAGAACCAGATCCAAGATAGCTCGCTCTCTCGTAGGTTCTGTAACATACTGTTCAATGAAACAATCCCGACAGCATTCCAAGAACTCTTCCTCAAGCCCTCCACGTCCAATTTGAGTCGACCAATCAATATGTAGGTTAAAATCCCCCATGATTATTGCCGTTCCACTTTTGCACGCATCCATTATTTGCTTGTTTATAGCCCTCCCCACCTCTAAGTTATTATTTGGGGGCCTATAGACCACGCCTACCAGTGGCTTTCTCCCCCTACTATTCCTTATCTCCACCCACAACGATTCCACGTTTTGATCCTTAGAGCCTATGTCGTCTCTCACTACCGTCCTGATATTATCCTTTATTAACAAAGCTACCCCATCTCATTTTTCTACCTGTCTATCCTTCCTAAATGCCTGATAACCCTGTATATTCAGTTCCCAGTCCCGGTCACCCTGCAACCACGTTTCTGTGATGGACGCTAGATCATATTCATTTCTATGGATTTGTGCCATCAACTCATTTACTTTGTTTCAAATGCTTCGTGCATTCAGGCAAAGTGTCTTTATGCCAGCCTTTATCTGGACCCGGTTTGTTGAAGCGCTACTAACATCTCCCAAGCCCTCTCCTCCTTGAGCTTGTTGTTTATTCACTATACTCCTGGCATTAGAGTAGACACCTCTCAATCCTATGGTCTGACCTCTCCCCTTCTCTGTTCCCAGTCCACCTGCCCTCTTGCACTGCCTATAACCCTTCTCTGAATGCGAGCTACCTTCCTCACTCTCAGTCACGTCACTTTGATCCCCTCCCCCCAACCTATCTAGTTTAAACTCTCCCCAGTAGCCTTAGCCAACCTTCCTGCCAGGATTTTGGTCCCCCTGGGATTCAAGTGCCAACCGTTTTTAGTATACAGGTCACACCTGCCCCTAAAGAGGTCCCAATGGTCCAGGAACCTGAATCCCTGCCCCCTGCACCATTCCCTCAGCCACACATTCATCCTCCACCTCACTCCATTCCTTTCCTCACCTTCCCGTGGCACAGGCAGCAATCCCGAGATTACTACCTTTGCTTTCCTCCTTCTCAGCTGTCTCCCTAATTCCCTATACTCTTTTTTCATGTTCCCTTCTCCCTTCTTACCCACATCAGCGGTACCAATATGTACCTCTACCTCCGGCTCCTCTCCCTCCCACCTCAGGATTTCTGGGACTCGCCCAGCGACATCCTGGATCCCAGCCCCAGGGAGGCAGACCACCATGCGAGACTCCCGCCTGCCTCCGCAAAATCGCCTGTCCGTCCCCCTGACTGTCAAGTCCCCGATTAATACCGCCTTCCTCCTCCTTTCCTTAGCCCTCTGAGTTACAGGGCCGGACTCCACCCCGGAGACATGGCCACTGCTGCTTCCCCCAGATGGGCTGTCCCCCCCAACAGTACTCAGACAGGAGTACTTGTTATGGAGGGGCACTTCCATCGGGGTGCTCTCAATCACCCGTGTTTTACCCTTCCTGGCTGTCACCCACTTGGCCTCTTCCCGTGGCCCTGGTGTGACCACCTGATGATAGCTCTTGTCTATCACCTCCTCATTCTCCCTCACCTGTCGAAGATCGTCAAGCTGCAGTTCCAGCTCCCTAACACGGGCCCTCAGGAACCGCAGCTCGACACACCCCTCACAGATGTGGATGTCCGGGAGGCCAGGTGCCTCCAGGACCTCCCACATACTGCACTGCGAACAACACACTGGCTTCACACTCATATTTCACCCTTTCTTCCAAGGTACACAGAGAAAAGTAACTTATAAATAAAAAAATAAGAAACTCACCCCTGCTCGCCCTTTCTGCCTCAGCCCGATGAGCCAAAGCCCCTCAGTTCTCACTCAGCTCCCTCTCACTCCGCTGCCCGCTCCCAACGCTGCCCGTTAGATAGTGGGGCCTGCCTTTTAAACCTCCCGTGCACTAAAAAAACCTCAAAAGACCCTTCCCAGTAAACCTACCCCCTACCCCCACACAAATTCACGAACCAAAATTACTGCAACACTCCAGAATAACGCACACTTAGGAACACTCGTCAGGTACTCTGTTGCTCACACACAAACACGCACACACACACATGCATACAGGCACAGACAATATCGACACACGCAACACACACACGGTAGGGGGTAGGGCAGGATAACAGCTACTCCCTGTCCATTGATGGTGGGGTGATCAAGTAAAACCGCGTGACAGCCAAGAACTCAGGTCCATGTCCCATTTCTCACCTCTTGCAACCTTCACCGGCAATGGATAAACAGCGGATTCAGTCTCCTGCCCATTTCCGGCAAGAGGCTGAATAAATTATTTCAATTTATTTTAAAACAACTTTAAATGAAATTAGCGAGCCTGGGATGGAATTGTGCGCCACACTTGCCTTTGCAGCCTCACCGGGAGAGGTTGTGTCCCGTGAGGAAAACAGCTGGCCACATGTATGAGGACGAGTCATGATGACCTCGCCGGGAGAACTGAAGGCCATTGAGGGCACCGGGCAAGGTCGAGGGCAAAGGTAGGTGCCCCTTGGGCAATGCCCACCGGGCAGTACCAGGGAGTGGCGCATGAGGTGGCGTGGTCTACAGGGGCGGAGCCTGAAGGTAGCGGGGCCGACTCTGAAAGTAGTTGCAGGGTCGGAGAGGGTCCCGTTACCACTCTGCCCGCTGTCTGTGGGGTGGGGTGGTCCCCGCTGCCACTCTGCACGTCATTGGTGTTCGTAGGGAGGGGGGTCTCGGTGCCTCTCTGCATGCACAGTGGGGTAGGGAGGGGGTCTCGTTGCCTCTCTGCATGCACAGTGGGGTAGGGAGGGGGTCTTGCTGCCTCTCTGCATGCACAGTGGGGTAGGGAGTGAGTCTCGCTGCCTCTCTACATGCACAGTGGGGTAGGGAGGGGGTCTCGCTGCCTCTCTGCATGCACAGTGGGGTAGGGAGGGGTCTCCCTGCCTCTCTGCATGCACAGTGGGGTAGGGAGTGAGTTTCGCTGCCTCTCTACATGCACAGTGGGGTAGGGAGGGGGTCCCGCTGCCTCTCTGCATGCACAGTGGGGTAGGGAGGGGTCTCGCTACATCTCTGCATGCACAGTGGGGTAGGGAGGGGGTCTCGTTGCCTCTCTGCATGCACAGTGGGGTAGGGAGGGGTGTCGCTACCTCTCTGCATGGACAGTGGGTTAGGGAGAGGTGCCCTGCTGACACTCTGCATGCAATTGCTGTGGGGGAATGGGGGGTGATTGGTCCAGGTGGTGGGGAGGGGGCTGGGTCTTTATCTGGTCGGGGACTGCTCAGAAAGAGCTGAGGACCCCCGGACTACCTGGGGGCAGCTGCTGTGTTGAAGCGAGCTGCAGCAGCAGAGAGCTGACAGATGTCTCTCTCAGACCAGGCAGCTCACTGCTGGCTGCAATTGCGCATTTGCAACCAAATAGGTTTGGGAGGTGGTGGGTATCCCAGCCAGCGCTGCGAGAGCTGCAAGTGATGGGGCCACTGCTGTGGGAGGTCCAACAGCCATCGAGTTTTAACAGCACGAAATGAGGCCATTCGGCCATTATGTCTGAACTGGTCATCAAACACCTATCCAATCCAATCCCATTTTCCAGCACTCGATCCACAGCCTTGTCATAGAGTTTACAGAATGGAAACAGGCTCTTCGGCCCATCTTGTCCATGCCGCCCTTTCTTTTTAAACCCCTAAACTAATCCCAATTGCCCACATTTGCCCCATATCCCTCTATACCCATCGTACCCATGTAACTGTCTAAACGCTTTTTAAAAAATAAAATTGTACCCGCCTCTCCTACTGCCTCTGGCAGCTCGTTCCAGACACTCACCACCCTCTGTGTGAAAAAATTGCCCCTCTGGACCCTTTTGTATCTTTCACTTCTCACCTTAAATCTATGCCATCTAGTTTTAGACTCCCCTATCTTTGGGAAAAGATATTGACTATTGAGCTGATCTGTGCCCCTCATTATTTTATAGACCCCTATAAGATCACCCCTCAGCCTCCTACGCTCCAGGGGAAAAAGTCCCAGTCTATTCAGCCTCTCCTTATAACTCAATCCATCAAGTCCCAGTAGCATCCTCGTAAATCTTTTCTGTGCTCTTTCTAGTTTAATAATTATATGCTCTGGCGTTTGAGTTGCTGATCTAAATGCCTCTTGTGGTTGTTCCCGCTTCTACCATCCTTTCAGGCCGTGAGCTGCAGATCCCAGCACCCTGTGGATGGAAACATTTTCCCTCAAATCCACACAAAAATCTGCCCTTTACCTTAACTCCACGCCCCTCTGGTTATTGACACCTCTACTGAAGGGAAAAGGTTTCTTCCTATCCGTGTGCCACATACTTTTGTTCATATCACTCAGTCCCCCACCCCCCCGCCCCCACCTGAAAGCATTCCCCACCACCACCCACTACACCCGCTCCACCTCCAGCCGTCTCTGCTCTAAGGTAAAAAACCCAGCCTAACCAGCCTCTCCTCATAGCTGAAACTCTCCAGCCCAGGCAGCATCCTGGTGAATCTCCTCTCCACCGTCTCCAGTATAATCACATCCTTCCTGTAGTGTGATGACCAGAGCTGTGCACAGTTCTCTTGCTCTGGACTAACCAGCGTTTTATACATTTCCATCATCACCTCCCAGCTCTTATATTCTGTGCTGCGGCTGCTAAAGGCAAGTATCCTACATGTCGTCTTAACCACCTCATCTACCTGTCTTGCTGCTTTTAAGGATCCACATATCTGCACCCCAAATTCATTCTGGTCCTCTGCACTTCCTCAGACTCGACCGGACATGGTACATTTCCTTGCCCGGATAGTCGTCCCAAATGCATGGCCTCACATTCGTCAGGTGTAAATTACATTTGCCCATTTGCCCAGCCTTTCAGTTTCCTCAGCACGGTGGCACAGTGGTTAGCACTGCTGCCCCACAGCGCCAGGGACGTGTGTTCCATTTCTGGCTTGGACCACATCTGTGTGGAGTTTGCACATTCTCCCCGTGTCTGCATGGGTTTCCTCCGGGTGCTCCAGTTTCCGCCCACAGTCGGAAGACTTGTGGGTTAGGTGGATTGGCCAGGATATACTGGACTTACTGTCAGGGAGAATTGCTTGGGTAAATGCATGGGGTTCAGGGGATAGCGCCTGGGTGGGATTGTGCTCAGTCCAGACTCGATGGGCTGAATGGCCTCCTTCTGCACTGTAGGATTCTATGATTCCTGCAATCGAAGGCTTTCCTCCTCAATATTTACCACACCACCAATTTTTGTATCATCTGCAAACTTACTGATCACACCTCACACATTCATGTCTCGACCATCAATGTACACTACAAACAACAAGGGACCCAGCATTGATCCCTGTGGAACCCCACTGAACACAGGCTTGCAGTCACAAAAACAACCTTCCACCATCACCCTCTGCCACTCAGCCATTTTGAATATAATTTACCAAATTGACCTGGTTTGAGTCGGAATCACTTCCTTGTTCAGTCTTCCATTTTTGTCAAAAGCTTTTCTGAAGAACACGTAGACTACATCGACTGCACTTCCCTCATCTCCTCATCCAGTCACCTCCTCAATATATTCCACCGAATTGTTAGACATGATCTCCCCCTGTCAAAGGAATGCTGACTATTGTTCATAAATCCTTACCTCTCGAAGTGGAGATTAATTCTGTCCCTCAGATTGTTTTCCAATCATTTCCCTACCACGGATATGGTGATGATGGTGTCCTGGCCGTGATTTTGGATATCTCCAGGGCACCTTGCAGGATCGCAGTATGGCACAGTGGTTAGCACTGCTGCCTCACAGCATCAGGGATCCCATTTCAATTCCTGGGATTCCATCAGCACCAGTGAAGCTTCTTTTTAAACTTTGTTCCATTCTCACATCCCGCCTGTTGGGATTTTTCCTATTACAAGAACGTGTGGTGTTCCTCTGGAAAGAATCCACTGTGAGCAAGTCCAGTTTCTCGCAGCTCCCCAATGTCCACATTCAGCCTTGTAAATTCAGTCTCGATCACAGCCGTCCCGTGTACATCATCAACCTGCATAAGTTCATTGGTAAGGTCAGGGCACATCGTGCTGATGTTTCAGCTTGAGATGTGAAAGACTGATTTGATTTGAATTGATTTGGTTTATTATTTTCACATATAATAAATATGTGATCCAAGCCGGGAATCGAACTCAGGTCCCTGTGAGACAGCAGTGCTAACCATTGTGCCACCATGCTGCCGACTCAAGAACAGCTTCTTCTCTGCTGCCATCTGACGTTTTAATGGACCCACATCGCATTCAGATGAGCTTTTTCTACACCCGAGCTCTGAGTCCAACATTACATTCTGCACTCTCTCCTTCTCTATGTTCAGAGTTACAGTGTTACAGAGTTCAGTGTTGGGCCAGGGAGATGGTGTCTGTGGACCTGTTGGGGAGGTAGGTGAACTGTACTGTATCCAGGCAATCTGGGAGGCCGGAATTGATTCATGTCATGACTAACCTTTTGATGCATTTCATAACATTGGATATACAGTGAAAAGTGTTGTTGCTTGAGTGCCATACAGACAAAGCATGCTGTACATAGAGAGGGAGAGAGGGCAGAATGTAATGTTGCAGTCATAGCTAGGATGTAGTAAAAGATCATCTTAATGCAATGTGGGTCCATTCAAACGTCTGATGGCAGCAGAGAAGCTGTTCCTGAGTCGGCAGCATGGTGGCACAATGTTTAGCGCTGCTGTCTCACAGGAACCTGAGTTCGATTATTGGCTTGGATCACTGTCTGTGTGGAATTTGCACATTCTACCCGTGTCGGCATGGGTTTGCTCCGGATGTTGCGGTTTTCACCCACAGTCCAAAATGTGCAGGTTAGGTTGATTGGCCATGTTAACTGCCCATTAGCGTCCTGGGATATGTATGTTTGGGGGATTAGCAGGGTACATATGTGGGACTTTGGGGATAGGGCCTGGGTGGGATTGTTGTAGGTGTAGACTCGATGGGCCAAATGGCCCCCTTCTGCACTGTAGTGATTCTATGATTCTATGAGTCGGTTGGTCCATGTCCTCACATTTTTTTATCTTTTTCTCTGATGGAACAAGTGGGAAGAGTTGATGTCTGTGCTGCGCTATTTCTGAATTAAGCTGGTTGCTTTTGTGAGGCAACGGGAAGTTTAGACAGAGTTAATGAGTGGGAGGTTGGTTTGATTGATGGACTGGTCTGCATTCATCAAGCTTTGAAGTTTCTCGCAGTCTTGGACAGAGCAGGAGCCATACCAAGCTAGAATGTTATTTATGGTGCATCTGTAAAAGTTGGTGTAGTCACAGCTGACATGCCAAATATCTGTAAACCTCTGAGAAAATAGAGGCATTCGGAGACTTTTTTAATTATAGGGACGTCATGGAGGAACCAGGAAAGGTGTTTCGTGATGTGGACCCTAAAACGTGAAGCTCCCGACTATTTCAACTTCATCCCATTGATGACGATCGGGGCATGTACTCCACGAGGCTTCCAGAAGTCAATTTGCTTTGTTGACATTGAGGAAGAGATTATTGTTGTCGCCCCAGTTCACCAGATTCTCTGTCTCTTCCTCCGACCCACTGCAGGTGTCATCAGCAAACTTGGAAATCGAGTTAGAGGGGAATTTGGCCACACAGTCACCAGTGTATAAGGAGTATAGTAAGGGGCTGAGGACGCAGCCTTACGGGGCACCGCTGTTCAGGATGATTGTGAAGGAGATGTTGTTGAGTGTCCTTAATTTTGCTGTCTATGGATTAGGAAGTTGAGGATCGAATTGCAGAGGCAGGAGCCAAGCCCAGGGCCACGGACTTTGGACATGAGTTTCGTAGGACTAATGGTGTTGCAGGCTGAGCTGTAGTTGATAAACACGAGTCTGTGTTCCAGGGTTCACTGTCGGGCCAGGGAGATGGCATTGTGGACCTGTGGTGGATGCCGGTGAACTGTCGTGGATCCAGGCAATCTGGGAAGCCGGAACTGATTCATGCCATGACTAACCTTTTGATGCATTTCATAATATTGGACATCAGAGTCACCGGACGATAGGCATTAAGGCAGCCTGCTTGGCTTTTCCTTTGGTACTGGCCTTTGTTTGAGTTTTACCTGGTGCATAGATTGGCAACCATCCTGCCGAGAGAGGACTGATGCAGCTGCACTGGTCCAGTAGACCAACGTGGGACAGCAGTAATCGCACTGAGAGTTATGGACGATAGCTATTCGCTGAACCCTGAAGCTTTCTCCCACTCTTGAAAGCAAACACTGGAAGTTGTGTTCTGTGCCAATCGAGTGTGAGATTACTATTTTTTCCTGTGTTGTGCTAACAGTGGCCACAATGCTGTGATCTCCTCTCCAGGGTACAGTTCTGTGTAAATATAATAGAGATTCCGTGCTGTCAAGGCATCAGGATCTCCCTCTGCCAATTGTTAGTATTGTCCAGAGACAAGGGTCAAACCAGCCCTCTTTGGTACCAGCTCTGTTGCAGGGGTTGTCAGTAAACTGTCTGAGAGATGGCAGATTACCATCTACAGGACTCCAGTCTGGATTTTCTGTAAGGTTTACTCCCTCATCCTTCATACCCTCCAAATCCCCCACAAGGGAGGGGGCTATTTACTTGTCGCTGAGTGAGGGTCAATGTTGTGGACTCTCCGGAAAGCTCTCTCCCAAATATATACCACTGTGTTGCTACCATGGAGCAGCACGGTGACACAGTGGTTAGCACTGCTGATTCACAGCGTCAGGTACCTGGGTTCAATTCCAGGCTTGGGTCACTGTCTGTGTGGAGTTTGGACCTTCTCCCCGTGTCTGTGTGGGTTTTCTCCGGATGCTCCACTTTCCTCTCACACTGCAAAAGACGTGCTGGTTTTAAAAAAATAAGTGATTTTATGTGTATACATTCTTTTTTATTTCAACCCATCCTCAGTCCAAATGGGAACTTCTTTCCCTGAATCCTGTCTAATTTTATTCTTTATTTCCCTTCCTGACAGTGAACATAATCACAATTGTGACACTGACGAGCAGACACTGTGGTCTGTCCAAATGTGTGACTCGTTACCTGGTGGCCATGTCAGCGGGGGATCTGCTGGTCGTTATCCTCGACCTGATATTCAGACACATTCCCATTCTTTATCCGGAACAGTTTGATTTCCTGCTATCGCTCCCCGTGTGTAACATCCACGCCGTCCTGCTTTATGCAGCCACTGACTGTTCTGTCTGGTTCACCGTCACTTTCACCTTTGATCGATTTGTGGCCATTTGCTGCCCCAAGCTGAAGAGTAAATATTGCAGTGAGAAATCGGCGGCTGTGGTTCTGGGAACAGTGACGGTGCTGAGCTGTTTAAAGAACATTTTCTGGTATTTTATGTTATTTAATAGATATCGGCTGCTGAACGACCCCTGGTTTTGTGAGGTCACAGGGGATGTGATAGAATCTCGGGTCTGGACAATAATCGAGTTCCTCCACCACATTCTAACCCCGGCTGTCCCGTTCGCCCTGATTCTGCTGCTCAACGTTTTCACCGTCAGACACATTTTAATGAGCAGCAGAGCCCGCAGGAGACTCCGGGCTCACAGCAGTGGGGAGAATGCGAGAGACCCCGAGATGGAGAGTCGCAGGAAATCCATCATTTTACTGTTTGTTATCTCAGCCAATTTCATCCTCTTATGGTCGACATTAATGGTTTATTCTATGTGGAGTCGGATGGATTATTTGGGCTATCAGTCGGTATGGTTAGATTTCTATGTTCTGGACTTTGGTTTCATGTTGCAACTCACAAGTTGTTGTACAAACACTGCCATTTATGCTGTGACACAGACTCACTTCAGGCAGCAGCTGAAAAATCTGCTGAAAGCTCCCCTTACTGCAATTCTTCAACTCATCAGACCCTGAGACGAAACTACAGCTACAAGACCCCTGACTCTTTCTATTGGACTTTCAAATATAAATAACAAACAGCCTCACAGAGACAGAGAGAGTGACAGATAAAGAGAGAGAGAGGGCAGTGAGAGCAAAACTGGGAGTGATAGAGAGATGGAGGTTGACAGAGAGAGGGACGGGTACAAATACATGGAGCGTGACACAGTTTGAAAGAGTTTCTAACAGATACAGGTAGAGAAACAGAGAGAGAGAGAAAGAAAAAGGACAGAGACAGATAGGGACTCTCAGAGCGAGAAAAACAGGGATAGCGATTGGGGGAAATGGGGAGGGAGATGGACAGGGAATGAGAAAGGGAGACAGAGGGAGACAGATGGCAGAATGTAATGAGAGAGGGAGACAGAAAGGGAGGCAGAGAGAAACAGAGACAGAGAGCGTCAGTGAATTTGAAACAGTGAGACTGAATGAGTACAATGGACACAGCAAGAGCAAAAGACAGAGCGAGGTAGAGAGAGAGAGAAAGACAGAGAAATAAGAAAAGGGGGACAGAGAAGGAGAGGGACAAGGAGAGTGGTGGAATTTGAATAAATATATCTGGAATTCAGAATCAGCTGGTGACCATAAAAGCATTGTCGATTTTCGGAAAAACCCATCTGGTTCACCAATGTCCCAGGGGAGGAAATCTGTCGTCCTTATGTGGTCAGGACTAAATGTGACTCAAAGTGGTTGACACTTAATTGCCCACTGAACATGGGCAACTAGGGATGGGCAATAAATGCTGGCCGACCAGTGACACCCAAGTCCCAAGAGTGAATACAAATACTTTGTACTGGGAAATTTTAAACAAACGGTAAACTGTTTCTCACAGCTGGATAAATACCCAATCCCTCTGATCGAGGACTTCGCTTCAAAGCTGGCAGGAGGATTCTTGTTTCCAATTATGAACTTATTCACGTGCACTTATACTGACAGCTAGATGAGGTTTCCCAGCGATATTCAACCATTCATATTCAGAGGAAGTTTAATATTTATAAAGTGTCAAATGTAGGCTTACATTAACACTGCAATGAAGTTAATGTGAAAATCGCCTAGTCGCCACACACTGGTGCCTGTTCGGGTCACACTGAGGGAGAATTTAGCATGGACACTGCACCTACCCAGCACGTCTTTCAGACAGTGGGAGGAAACCAGAGAAACCAGAGTAAACCCACGCAGATACGGAGAGAATGTGCAGACTCCGCACAGACAATGACCCAAGCCAGGAACTGAACCCAGGTCTCTGGCGTTACGAGGCAGCAGCGCTAACCACTGTGACACCTCGTCTCCGGTGATAGTTTGGGCAAAGAAATTCCAGAAGGACCTGCATGACGGTGCAGCCCATAATATTGGCCCATATCCAGCTGTGGGCTTTATTACTGTCCGCCGACCATTATTGATTGGAACACCTTCCAGGAGGCTGAGTCGTTCAGGTAGGTGCCTTGAGTTGGCTACGATGAACAGACACTTGTCATATTCCCAATGGAAGAGACGGTAATCATGAACTTTCTCAAAACTCTCCCAGTGGCAGCCAATAATATTCGGCTGTGGACGTAAGATTCCCCATTCCTGAATGAATTGAAGCAGCGAGTGCTGATGGGGGAATCCAAAAGGCCATTACAGCCTGAATTGCACCCATATTGAAGTGGCAGAGAGCAGCTGACTGTGGAAGATGGCACACGCCTTTGGGGTTCAAGAGTGTCATCCTGAGCCAGGGTCACCATCCCATGGTCAACTTTACCATGGCCACCCAGGAGTGGCAAACTGAAGATCCTCCAAGTTGCCCTGTTGGTGGCCAGGTATGGGGACCGATATTTGCCCGTGGGTCAGTGTTGGCAATATCAACAAGGGCAGAACTATCACCAGTCACTACTCTTCACATATGGGAATGGCCAGGACATCCGTAGACGTGGCTGCACACGGAGAGTGCCGGTCCGTTCATGGGGTCTATGTTCCTGGTAATGGTAGATGCTGATTCAAAATGGATGGCCGGACACAGGGTGAGTTACTGAAACACAAGGACAAGAGTGGAGAAACTTCACACCTCTTTCATGACACCCGGGATCCCGGAAATGTTAGTTTCTGAAAATGGGCCACCCTTCATCAGCCAGGAATTTGTGCATTACATGAAGTTGGACAGAATTTGACACGTCGGGCAGTGTCATATTACCCATCATCCAACGGCCTGGCAGAAAGAGCGGCCCAAACAGTAAAAGCAGGTTCAAAATACCATCCCTCAGTCTCTTTGGACACCAAACCATCCAGATTTCATCTTCAATTACAGAACGACACCCCCCAACCTCCCCCCGACCTCCCCTCTTCAACAACTGGAATAGCCCCAGCAGAGTTGTTGATGGGAAGTTCACTCCACCCAGTGTTAAGTCTGACCTTCTGAGGGCGGGAGCTGACACCCAGTGCCGATCCCACCAGCCGGGAGAGGCACCTAAAGGCAGGTGATAGGTTATTGGTAAAGAATCATGGCAATGGATCCACGTGGTTATGAGGCACGGTCGAGTCTGGAACAGGGCCAGTTTCCTATCAAGTCCGCTTGGGAGATACCATCCTGTGGGAATGCTTCAATCATCTACAAGCCATGCAGCCCCAAGCCGTGCAGGAAAAATCAATTCCCAGCACAGCGGGAACGTTGGAAAGAATTCCAGGCACTCCGGCTCCTGTTCCCCATCTCCGCCAGTGGGAACCTCGGAGTCTGAAATGGACACAGTGGGTTTAGCCTCTCGACCACATTGTCACCCGATAAAGGGAACTCGGGCCACACGCTCATGGTGGAAGAGGCGAGCTCCGGTCTGCTGAACCCCACTCACTTCCGAGGCTGAGCAGCAGGAACCGGACCCAGCATTGAAACTCCAAAAAAGGCTTCCAAGGTGGTCAGCCCTCGGCGGTTACTCAGACCTAGAGGGGGAGGGGGTGCAGTGACTTCAATCAGGTTCATGAGTTGGACACTGGCAAATATAAACTACCAAACTGAGGCCTGTGAAATGTGCCCACTCAGGGAGCTCCACAGAGTGCAAGCTGCAGAGAGTGAAGCACTGAGAGCTGGGGTAAGTGTGGGAGTTTAGGGAAGTGGGTGGAGAGGTATTGCTGTGTCTTGTGTCCCTTACTGCCCGGTCCCTTACGGCCAGGTCCAGTGTGGGTAGGTGTCGACCAGACATTACTGTTCAGAAAGTGCCGTGAGCAGATGTGTTTATTGAGACTTTCAGAAGACTTTTGACAAGTTCTCACATAGACTGCCATGTAAAGTGAAAGCACATGGGATTACAGGCAATGTTTTGAGACGGATAGAAAGCTGGTTCACTGATAGAAAGCAAAGAGTTGGCGATAAATGGGCCTTTTTCTGATTGTCAGTCAGTGTCTAGTGGGGTTCTGCAGGAATCTGTGCACGGACCCCAACTGTTCACATTATATATTAATTATTCTGAAAATGGAACTAAATGTATCATCTCCAAATTTGCAGATGATAAAAGGTGTGTGAGGGTGAGCTATGAGAAACATGCAGACATGCTTCAGTGTGATTTGAACAGGCTCAATGTGTGGGCATGTGCAAAGCAGTTGCAGTAAAATGTGTAAATGTGAGGTTATCCACTTTAGCAGCAATAATAGGAAGACAGATTATTATTTGAATGGGTGTAAATTGAGAGAGGTGGATACTCAGCGAGACCTTGGTATCCGTATGCATCAGTAAGTGAAAGTCAGCGCGCATGTAGAACCGGCAGTAAAGAAGACAACTGTAATGCTGTCCTTCATAGGGATAAGATTGGAGTACAGGAAGAGAGATGTGTCACTGCAGTTGTACAGGGCATTGCTGAGGCCACACTTCGAGTATTGTGTGCAGTTTTGGTGTCCTTATCTGAGGAAGGATATCCTCGCTATAGAGGGAGTACAGCGAATGTTTACCAGGCTGATTCCTGGGATGGCAAGTCTGTGATATGAAGAGAGACGAAGGCGGGAAGGGCTTTCTTTATTCATTGCAGTTCATTAGAGTGAAACATATATTATTGGACCATGTTTAGACAGGGTAGATTCAGAAAGAATGTTCCTGATGCTCAGGGGGTTGAGGACTAGGGTTCATGGTTTGAGGAGAAGCATCAACCTTTTAGAACAGAGGTGAGGAGAAATTTCTCCACTCTGATGATCTTTGGACTTCGCTACCACAGAAAGTAGCTGAGGCCAAAACCTTTCGTGATTTCAGGAATAAATTATGTATCGCTCTTGGGGCTAAAGTGATCACGGGATGTGGGAGCAAGGGATGGTCAGGATATTGAAGTTGATGATGATCCATGATCAAACTGAATGTCGGAGCTGGGTCGAAGGGCCGAATGGCCTACTCCTGCTGTTCCAATATTTCATTGTTTCTATGATTGTGAAGCTGAGGTGAGTCTGTACACGGTGTGAATCTGAACATGATCCGAGTCCGAACCTTGTGTGAATCTGAACAGCGTCTCTGTCTGAACCTGGGTGGGTCTGAACCTGGTGCGGGGCCTCTCGACATGATTGCCAGTATTCCACTTGCCTTCCTAACTGCCGATTGAACCTGCAGGTTAACCTTTAGAGAATCTTGAACAAGGCCTCCCAAATTCCTTTGTGCATCTGATTTCCGAAGCATATCCCCATTTAGAAAATAGTCTCTGCCTCCATTCCTCCTTCCAAAGTGCATAACCTCACACTTTTCCTCATTGTATTCCATCTGCCCCCTCTTTGCCCACTCTCCTAACCTGTCCAAGTCCTTCTGCAGCCCTCCTCCTCCCCCTCCCACTTCCGCAATACTCCCTGTCCCTCTGCATATCATTGTATCATCACCAAACTTAGCAACAGTGCCTTCATTTCGTTTTTCCAACTTATTAACGTGTATTGTCAAAAGTTGTGGTCCCAGCACCGACCCCTGAGGCGCACCACCTGTCACCGGCTGCCATCCTGAAAGAAGATCCCTTCATCCCCAATCTCTGCCTTCTGCCAGTCAGCCAATCCTCTATCCATGCCAGGATCTTATCTTCAACACCATTGGCACTTAACTTATATAACAGTCTCCTATGCTGCGCCTTATCAAAGAAAGATCACCACCAATTCCACCACAATTTCCTCAGCTCTGTCTTTCAGAACCCTGGGGTGTAGTCCATCCGGTCCAGCTGATTTATCCACCCACAGACCTTTCAGTTTCCCGAGAACCTTCTCCTGAGTGATGGCCACTACACCCACCTGTGTCCCCCGACTCTCCTGGAGCTCTGGCATCCCACTGGTGTCTTCAACCGTGAAGACTGATGCAAACTATTCAGTTCCTCTGCCATTTCTTTGTTTCCTATTATTCCTTCTCCAGCCTCATTTTTCAGTGATCCAATGGGTATTTTTGCCTCTCTCTTAACTTTTATATATTGGAAAACCTCCTCCTCTCCTCTTTTATAATACAAGTTTGCTTACACTCATATTTCATCTTCTCCCCTCTTATTGCTTTTTTAAGTTGTCCTCTGCTCGCTTCCCAATCTTCTGCCTTCCCACTAATCCGTGCCACTAAGGATGCTTTCCCTTTTGTGTTTTTGCTGTCCTTGGCTTCCCCGTCAGCCATGGATTCCTCGTCCTCCCTGTGGCATGTTTCCTCCTCCTTGGGATGAATTCCTGTTGTGCCTCCCAAATAACTCTCAAGAACTCCTGTCATTGCTGTTCCACTGTCTCCCCTGCTCGGCTCCCTTTCCAATCAACTCTGGCCAGCTCCACCTTCATGTCCTTGTAGTTATCTTTATTTAATTCAAATACCTTTACATCTGATTCCAGGTTCTTCCTCTCAAACTGCAGGGTAAATTCTATCATATTGTGGTCACTCCTCCCTAAGGATTCCTTCACCTTAAGTTCCCTAATCAAGTCTGCCTCATTACACATCGCCAAATCCAGAATTGCCTGTTCCGTAGTAGGCTCTGTCACAAGCTGCTCCAAAAACCATCTCTTAGACATTCCACAAATTCCTTTTCTTGGGATCCACGACCTACCTGATTTTCCCAGTCCACCTTAGAATCTTAGAAACCTCCATATTGAAGTCCCCCATGATTATTGTAACATTGCCTTTTCTATCTCCTGATGTATTTTCTGCCCCTCATTCTCTCACTATCCTCATCCCTACCCTCAGACTGTACTTTACCCTTTACCTCCGCCAATCAGACACGATGTTTACATTTGAAGGCCAGTTTCCAATGTTCAAAGTCTCTCTATTTTTCCCTTGCCTCCTTTTTCCCTTTTGCCTGTAATTCAGATTGATTCAATTATTTTGCTTGCTGTTCCTCCCTTTCCTTTTCTTTTCCCTGTAATTCAAATAGTTTGAATTATTTTTTATATTGAGTCAGTTTCATTTGTAACTGAATTTCCAACGATTCTGACTGAGCTTCTGACAATTCCAAATGTTGTGCTATTGCCACAATTATCTCTCCTTTCTGTACTCTGTCAGGCAATGTCAACTGGAATGTGTTTCCAATTCCAAAAGCTTTGCTTTAGTCACTATATGTCAGGTAATTTGCGTGACTTCCTCCACCCGCAGAAACTTCTGAGCCTCTGAAAGAGACATTAATCCAAACCACACTCCCTATTTAAACTGGAATACAACACCTGAAAAGAAAACACAAATCTGCTCACCGCTCACTGTCTTTGAGTTCACTTATCCCAAATCAATCAAGAAATACAGGTTTCAATCCCGGAGCCCCCAGTTGTTCTCAGTCAGGTTGGATACTCCCAGTTGTTCCATGAAGCTCGAGTGACCTGTAACTCTTGACCTTGAATCTGGCTTGAAGGAGCACGGGAGGTTTCACTTCAGGTGGGAGTGAACTGACCCAGGAAGAACTCTTATTCAATACAAAGTTTAATTAAGAATATTGTTGACATGTGTAGTAAGACAATTAGCAAGAACATTTAACAATTACAAACAAGAAACACAACAACCACGATAATGTACAACTCTGAAGGAAATATCTCTGGTGTGTTCCAACCAAAGCCAACATCCAATCCACAAAACCCTCCAGATCACCACAATACAGCAGAGGTTAATGCCGAATTATTACACGTGTCCAGCCTCCTGGGCTGAATGCTCAAAATCCCTTGAGAAACTCAGCAGAGGTTGCAGTCGAATCTATTTGGCAAAACACAGCCTTTTCAAAAGAGAAGGACGGGGAGAGGGAGAGAGATTGCTTCTGAGCTTGCTGCGAAACTGCTTCCCAAAACAAAACTAAAAGACCAAAAGAAAACCACCACCTGACTGCCACAGCTTATCTACACCTCCATGGAAGCTGCACGATTTAAACAAAATTGCTGAAAGGTCCACTCACATGACAACATTAACACTCTCACTCTCAATCAGCACTCCCCATTACCCCAACACTCACTCTCTCACACCAACACTATCCTGTCACTTCAACACACACCCTCACCTCAACACCCCCCGCTCACCTCAATACTCCCCTTCCCCTCTCTGAACAATCTCTATCACACAGACATTACAGCCTTTCTCCTCAACACTATCCGTCTCGCTTCTAAGTTCTCCCTCTCACATTTACATTGTCCCATAGAGGGTTAACATCAATTCCTCTCACCAGAACACGCGCTCTCAATTCAACACTCCCCCAATCAACACAACTCTCCCCCTCTCACCTTAACATGTTCCCCCCTCACATCAATCCTCCCGCTCACCTCTACATTACCCCAAGCACAACAACACTACCCATCTCACCTCGACGCTCCTCACCTCAAGATCCCCAAGATATGAATTTCCCGTCCCACACCGCATGGGAGTCGGAGCAGATGGGCACAGACCGTGTCAAGATCCAATTACCTCTGGTGGGATTATCCGAATTTGGGGAGAGCGCGGGGCCAAATCCGACACTCTGTCTCACATCAACATTCTCCCTCTCTCATATCAGCTCTCTCTTCTCATCTCAGCACTCTGTCTCGCCTCAGCTCCCGCCATCTCATTTTAACTTTCCCCCTCACCTCAACAAACTCCCCCTCATCTCAAGACACCGCCTCTCAACTCATAACTCTCCCCCTCACTTCCATAATAAACTTTCACTCCACACACAGCCCCCCACTCCACACAACTCAAACATCCGCCCGTTGTCCCTGCCCTGGGTGTGTTTGCTGGGGAAATTGCAGATGGAGTTTAATCTTGTGTTTCCCCGATGCTACACCTGTCCCTGCAGATGCAGAAATAACCTGATTCTTATTGGAACCAGGTATTTAGGAACAGCAGTGACCGCACTCTCCTTTCACAACCTGCACAGATACATTACTGAATTGCTCTGATTGTCAATTCACATCCAGGTGCATGGCTAACCTCATCCCTACTGCCTTTACCTTCCAGGTGTATTACCGACTTCATTCTTATTACCAACTGACAAACAGACACATCACTGACCTCACTCATATTGTCGCTCCTGATTCCCTGCGACCCCCACGTTACAAAACGAATAAAGGCAACACAGCAGCAGCGTCATACAAACTGTCTCAAAAACCTTCAGCTCCTTCAATCATTCTGATCCTGGGCTGATCTCAACAACATAAAGTTTGAATGCAGAATGTAAGTTTGTTCCTCCACGAATACACTTGGTTTAAATAATTGCGGAACAGAGCATCTATTTCAGGTCAAGCAGAGGTGGCAGTGTGGGAGCATGGTGCTAACTATCAGAGTTATGAATATCTGACTGCTCAGAGACCGGAATTAAAATAAATGTATTCACTGCATGTGAAACATGTATAAAATGATATGCATTAAAAAGTTACTGCTGGTGTTCAGTGACTGGAACTAATGTTATTCACCTTGAGATCTCTATAAATGTACCTCTTCTGTTCTGTACAGTCAGTTGGAGAAACGGATTTCGAAATGTTTTTCAATTAGATTGTATAAGATCTCCACATGCATTTTCACAAATTCCCTCAATAAATCCCCAGCTGAATTTAACAAGGCAATCCCCACCAATTGAATTCTGGTTTTCACTCTGCGTGAGATGTCAGCACCTCCGGGAATGTCACCCCGCTTGGTTAACGCTGACACACAGACTCACTGTTACTGGGAGATATTGCAAAGTGTTGTTGTGTTGGATCGGGTCATCTCACTGTCCCAATACTGCAAACAATCACAATATGGAACGGGTTCTCACTTCTCCACAGGACAATTATTCCCCATTTGGCATTGATTGCAATCAGTTGGTCAATCTGATTTACTTTACTGGGGCAGTTTTCAACTGGCCTTCATCAATCGAGGGATTGAGTTTAGGAGTCCGGGGATAATGATGCAGCTTTATAAGACCCTCGTCAGACCCCACTTGGAGTACTGTGCTCAGTTCTGGTTGCCTCATTACAGGAGGGACGTGGAAATTATTGAAAGGGTGCAGAGAAGATTTACAAGGATGTTGCCTGGATTGGTTGGCACGCCTTATGAGGATATGTTGAGAGAGCTCGGTCTTTTCTCCTTGGAGAGATGAAGGATGAGAGGTGACCTGAGAGAGGTATACAAGATGTTGAGTGGTATAGATCAGGTGGACTCACAGAGGCTTTTTCCCAGGGCTGAAATGGCTGCTACGAGTGGACACAGGTTTAAGGTGCTGGGGAGCAGGTACAGAGGAGATGTGAGGGGTAAGTTTTCCACTCAGAGGGTGGTGGGTGAGTGGAATCGGCTGTCGTCAGTGGTGGTGGAGGCAAACTCGATGGGGTCTTTTAAGAGACTTCTGGATGAGTACATGGGACTTAATAGGATTGAGGGTTCGAGGTAAGCCTATATATACGCCTCGGTAGGTAGGGACATGACCGGCGCAACTTGTGGGCCGAAGGGCCTGTTTGTGCTGTAGTTTTCCTATGTTCTATACAACAGAAAATGTTTGCAATTAATTCATTCGAATTCCCAAATGTCTGACCTGTATTTAGGAAAGATCTGAAGGAGTATTTCACAAACTATAACAACAAATTAACAGAAAACCGTTATTATAAAAGCACAAATGGAAAATATCAATATCAGTGAGGCTGCCCTGGGATTACTTCATGGACAGTGATGGAAACGTGTTTGATTCAGAAGATACACGTCCCTTTTATCAGCCTGTTTGAATTGGCAGTGCAGCAAGACCATACACTTTACCCAGTGCTGTCCCTATCCTTGGAAATGTTCAATGGAAGCACAATTTACAGTAACCCAATGGCAAATACAGAAACATAGTTCAGAATGGGATTCGACACAGAGTAAACACCCTTTGCAGTGAACTATTCAATGGGACACTGCAGAGTGAGCTTTGCTCTGTCTGCAATCCCGTGTGTCACTGTTCTGGGAGGGTTTCAGAGGGCAGTATCAAGAGGAGATGTATCTGTATTGAACTTTTCTTTACCCAAATCTGGGATAGATTCCCACGCAGACAGGGGAGAACGTGCACACTCCACACAGAGAGTGACCCGAGGCTGGAATCAAACCCAGGTCTTTGGCGCCATGAGGCAGCAGCGCCAACCAGTGTGTTACAGAACCTCACCCCAACCACAAAATTCCCCTCTCACCTCCACACTCCCACTGTCACCTCAACGCTCTCCCCCTCTCGCCTCAACGCTCTCCCCCTCTCGCCTCAACGCTCCCTCCCTCGCCTCAACGCTCTCCCCCTCTCGCCTCAACGTTCTCCCCCTCTCGCCTCAACGCTCTCCCCCTCTCGCCTCAACGCTCTCCCCCTCTCGCCTCGACGCTCTCCCCCTCTCGCCTCGACGCTCTCCCCCCTCTCGCCTCAACGCTCTCCCCCTCTCGCCTCAACGCTCTCCCCCTCTCGCCTCGACGCTCTCCCCCTCTCGCCTCAACGCTCTCCCCCCCTCGCCTCAACACTCTCCCCCTCTCGCCTCAACACTCTCCACCTCTCGCCTCAACACTCTCCCCCTCTCGCCTCAACACTCTCCCCCTCTCGCCTCAACACTCTCCCCCTCTCGCCTCAACAGTCTCCCCCTCTCGCCTCAACACTCTCCCCCTCTCGCCTCAACACTCTCCCCCTCTCGCCTCAACACTCTTCCCCTCTCGCCTCAACACTCTCCCCCTCTCGCCTCAACACTCTCCCCCTCTCGCCTCAACACTCTCCCCCTCTCGCCTCAACACTCACCCTCTCGCCTCAACACTCTCCCCATCTCGCCTCAACACTCTCCCCCTCTCGCCTCAACACTCTCCCCCTCTCGCCTCAACACTCTCCCCCTCTCGCCTCAACACTCTCCCCCTCTCGCCTCAACACTCTCCCCCTCTCGCCTCAACACTCTCCCCCTCTCGCCTCAACACTCTCCCCCTCTCGCCTCAACACTGTCCCCCTCTCGCCTCAACACTGTCCCGCTCTCGCCTCAACACTCTCCCCCTCTCGCCTCAACACTCTCCCCCTCTCGCCTCAACACACTCCCCCTCTCACCTGTACACACTGTCTATCTCACCCTCTGCTATACCTGCACTGGAGATTCGTGTTTGGACAGTGTCGAGGGAGATAGTTTGTGTATCTGGGCCTGTGCTACATCTACAATGAGGGTATTTGATGGGAGTGTGTAGAGGCAGCTTATCCTTGTAAATGTCTGATGGGCGCAAGCTTACGGATATCGAGCCTGAAGGTTGCCTGACTAAGTTGAACCTTCACTTTAGCAGCCATGAGAGAGCCTGGTCACACAGTTAAGATGGGGTGGGAGTGACACTGGACCTCTGTAGCTGACATTGGAGTGTTTGATGGGATGTTGCAGTTTATGTTTGCTCCGTGTTTAAGGGCTGTCACCGTTCCCTCCGCTCTCTGGCCGGCAGCGTGTGGGGACAGACTGACTTCGCACCTAATCCCTGCAGTAAATATCCTGGGAGTGTTTGTTGGATCAGTGTGTATTCATATAACACCATGTTGTTCCCCTCTCATCTGAAAGCTCCCTCCTCACATCAACACACTCCCTCTCACCTCAGTAACCGCCTCTCACCTCAACTCCCACCGTCCACAGCAACACCCCTCACCTCAACACTGACCCTGTCACCTCAAAATTCCCCTTCACCTCAACACTCTTTGTCTCACCCCACTCACATCAAAAATAGGATTGACCTTGTGAGTTCCTTCAATCTTTCTGATTCTAGGCTGCCATCAACAGCATAAAGTTTCACTGTGCACCGTCCGTCTGTTCCTCCAGGAATACCCGAGTGTTAAATAATTTCTGAATAGAGCATCTATTTCAGGTCAGGGAAAGGTAGCGGCGTTGAAGCATGATTGTGTCACTATTTAGAGTGATCCTTGGGGATTGTGTCACTATTGAAAGTGATCCTTGGGGATTGTGTCACTATTTAGAGTGATCCTTGGGGATTGTGTCACTATTTAGAGTGAGCCTTGGGGATTGTGTCACTATTGAAAGTGATCCTTGGGAATTGTGTCACTATTTAGAGTGATCCATGGGGATTGTGTCACTATTGAGAGTGATCCTTGGGGATTGGGTCACTGTTGAGAGTGATCCTTGGGTTTTGTGTCACTATTTAGAGTGATCCTTGCGGATTGTGTCACTATTTAGAGTGATCCTTGGCGATTGTGTCACTATTGAAAGTGATCCTTGGGGATTGTGGCACTATTTAGAGTGATCCTTGGGGATTGTGTCACTATTTAGAGTGATCCTTGGGGTTTGTGTCTCTATTTAGAGTGATCCTTAGGGATTGTGTCACTATTTAGAGTGATCCTTGGGGATTGTGTCACTATTTAGAGTGATCCATGGGGATTGTGTCACTATTGAGAGTGGTCCTTGGGGATTGTGTCAGTATTTAGAATGATCCTTGGGGATTGTGTCACTATTTAGAGTCATCCTTGGGGATTGTGTCACTATTTAGAATGATACTTGGGGATTGTGTCACTATTAAGAGTGACCCTTGGGAATTGTGTCACTATTTGGAGTGATCCTTGGGGATTGTGTCACTATTTAGAGTGATCCTTGGGGATTGTGTCACTATTTAGAATGATACTTGTGGATTGTGTCACTATTTAGAGTGACCCTTGGGAATTGTGTCACTATTTGGAGTGATCCTTGTGGACTGTGTCACTACTTTGAGTGATCCTTGGGGATTCTGTCACTATTTAGAATGAGCCTTGGGAATTGTGTAACTATTTAGAGTGATCCTTGGGTTTTGTGTCATTATTTAGAGTGATCCTTGCGGATTGTGTCACTATTTAGAGTGATCCTTGGGGATTGTGTCACTATTGAAAGTGATCCTTGGGGATTGTGTCACTATTTAGAGTGATCCTTGGGGATTGTGTCACTTTTTAGAGTGAGCCTTGGGGATTGTGTCACTATTGAAAGTGATCCTTGGGGATTGTGTCACTATTTAGAGTGATCCTTGGGGATTGTGTCACTATTGAGAGTGATCCATGGGGATTGTGTCGTTATTTAGAGTGATCCTTGGGGATTGTGTCACTATTTAGAGTGACCCTTGGGTATTGTGTCACTATTTGGAGTGATCCTTGGGGATTGTGTCACTATTTAGAGTGATCATTGGGGTTTGTGTCACAATTTGGATGTGGTCCTTGAGGGTTGTGTCAATTTTTAGAGTGATTCTTGGGTATTGTGTCACTATTTAGAGTGATCTTTGGGGATTCTGTCAGTATTGAGAGTGATCCTTGGGGATTGTGTCTCTATTTAGAGTGATCCTTGGGGATTCTGTCACTATATAGAGTGATCCTTGGAGTTTGTGTCACAATTTGGATGTGGCCCTTGAGGGTTGTGTCAATTTTTAGAGTGATTCCTGGGTATTGTGTCACTATTTAGAGTGACCCTTGGGAATTGTATCACTATTTAGAGTGACCCTTGGGAATTGTGTCACTATATAGAGTGTTCCTTGGGGATTGTGTCAGTATTTAGAGTGATCCTTGGGGATTGTGTCACTCTTTAGAGTGATCCTTGGGGATTGTGTCTCTATTCAGTGTGATCCTTGGGGATTCTGTCACTATTTAGAATGATCCTTGGGGATTGTGTAACTATTTAGAGTGATCCTTGGGTTTTGTGTCACTATTTAGAGTGATCCTTGCGGATTGTGTCACTATTTAGAGTGATCCTTGGCGATTGTGTCACTATTGAAAGTGATCCTTGGGGATTGTGTCACTATTTAGAGTGATCCTTGGGGATTGTGTCACTATTTAGAGTGAGCCTTGGGGCTTGTGTCACTATTGAAAGTGATCCTTGGGGATTGTGTCACTATTTAGAGTGATCCATGGGGATTGTGTCACTATTGAGAGTGATACTTGGGGATTGTGTCACTATTGAGAGTGGTCCTTGGGGATTGTGTCAGTATTTAGAATGATCCTTGGGGATTGTGTCACTATTTAGAGTCATCCTTGGGGATTGTGTCATTATTTAGAGTGATCCTTGGGGTTTGTGTCTCTATTTAGAGTGATCCTTGGGGATTGTGTCACTATTTAGAGTGATCCTTGGGGATTGTGTCACTATTAAGAACATAGAACATGGAACAGTACAGCACAGAACAGGCCCTTCGGCCCACGATGTTGTGCCGAGCTTTATCTGAAACCAAGATCAAGCTATCCCACTCCCTATCATCCTGGTGTGCTCCATGTGCCTATGCAATAACCGCTTAAATGTTCCTAAAGTGTCTGACTCCACTATCACTGCAGGCAGTCCATTCCACACCCCAACCACTCACTGCGTAAAGAACCTACCTCTGATATCCTTCCTATATCTCCCACCACGAACCCTATAGTTAGCCCCCCTTGTAATTGCTCCATCCACCCGAGGAAATAGTCTTTGAACGTTCTACGAGCCTGGTTGAGTTCTTTGAAAATGTGACCAAGCACATTGACGAAGGAAGAGCGGTGGATGTGGTCTATATGGACTTCAGCAAGGCGTTCGATAAGGTCCCCCATGCAAGACTTCTTGAGAAAGTGAGAGGGCATGGGATCCAAGGGGCTGTTGCCTTGTGGATCCAGAACTGGCTTGCCTGCAGAAGGCAGAGAGTGGCTGTGGAGGGGTCTTTCTCTGCATGGAGGTCAGTGACCAGTGGAGTGCCCCAGGGATCTGTTCTGGGACCCTTGCTGTTTGTCATTTTCATAAATTACCTGGATGAGGAAGTGGAGGGATGGGTTGGTAAGTTTGCTGACGACACCAAGGTAGGTGGTGTTGTGGATAGTTTGGAGAGATGTCAGAAGTTGCAGCGAGACATAGATAGAATGCAAGACTGGGCGGAGAAGTGGCAGATGGACTTCAACCCGGATAAGTGTGTAGTGATCCATTTTGGCAGATCCAATGGGATGGAGCAGCAGTATAAAATGAAGGGTACCATTCTTAGCAGTGTAGAGGATCAGAAGGACCTTGGGGTCCGGGTCCATAGGACTCTTAAATCGGCCTCGCAGGTGGAGGATGCGGTCAAGAAGGCGTATGGCGTACTAGCCTTCATTAATCGAGGGATTGAGTTTAGGAGTCGGGAGATAATGCTGCAGCTTTATAGGACCCTGGTTAGACCCCACTTGGAGTACTGCGCGCAGTTCTGGTCACCTCATTACAGGAAAGATGTTGAAGCCATTGAAAGGGTGCAGAGGAGATTTACAAGGATGTTGCCTGGATTGGGGGGCATGCCTTATGAGGATAGGTTGAGGGAGCTTGGTCTCTTCTCCCTGGAGAGACGAAGGATGAGAGGTAACCTGATAGAGGTTTACAAGATGTTGAGGGGTCTGGATAGGGTGGACTCTCAGAGGCTATTTCCAAGGCTGAAATGGTTGCTACGAGAGGACACAGGTTTAAGGTGCTGGGGGGTAGGTACAGGGGGGATGTCAGGGGTAAGTTTTTCACTCAGAGGGTGGTGGGTGAGTGGAATCGGCTGACGTCGGTGGTGGTGGAGGCAAACTCGTTGGGGTCTTTTAAGAGACTTCTGGATGAGTACATGGGATTTAATGGGATTGAGGGCTATAGATAGGCCTAGAGGTGGGGATGTGATCGGCGCAACTTGTGGGCCGAAGGGCCTGTTTGTGCTGTGGCTTTCTATGTTCTATGTTCACTCTATCTATCCCCTTCATCATTTTATCAACCTCTATTAAGTCTCCCCTCAGCCACCTCCGCTCCAGAGAGAACAGCCCTAGCTCCCGCAAACCTTTCCTCATAAGACCTACCCTCCAAGCCAGGCTGCATCCTGGTAAGTCTCCTCTGCACTCCTTCCACAGCTTCCACATCCTTCTTATAGTGAGGTGACCAGAGCTGCACACAATATTCCAAATGTGGTCTCACCAAGATCCTGTACAGTTGCAGCATAACCCCATGGCTCTTAAACTCCAACCCCCTGTTAATAAAAGGTAACACACTCGAGGCGTTCTTCACAGCTCTCTCCACTTGAGTGGCAACTTTTAGAGATCTGTGGATATGGACCCCACGATCTGTCTGTTCCTCCACAGTCTTCAGAACCCTACCTTTGATCCTGTAATCCACATTTAAATTTGTCCTACCAAAATGAATCACCTCACATTTATCAGGGTTAAACTCCATTTGCCATTTTTCAGCCCAGCTCTGCATCCTTAGAAATCATAGAAATCATAGAAACCCTACAGTGCAGAAGGAGGCCATTCGGCCCATCGAGTCTGCACCGACCACAATCCCACCCAGGCCCTACCCCCACATATTTACCCGCTAATCCCTCTAACCTACGCATCCCAGGACTCTAAGGGGCAATTTTTAACCTGGCCAATCAACCTAACCTGCACATCTTTGGACTGTGGGAGGAAACCGGATCACCCGGAGGAAACCCACGCAGACATGAGGAGAATGTGCAAACTCCACACAGACAGTGACCCGAGCCGGGAACCGAACCCAGGACCCTGGAGCTGTGAAGCAGCAGTGCTAACGACTGTGCTACCGTGCCGCCCAAATCCTATCTATGTCTCTTTGCAGCCTACAACAGCCCTCCACCTCATCCACTCCTCCACCAATCTTGGTGTCACCAGCAAATTTAGTGATCCACTCTTCAGCCCCCTCCTCTAAGTCATTGATAAAAATCGCAAAGAGCAGAGGACAAAGCACTGATCCCTGCGGCACTCCGCTAGCAACCTGCCTCCAATCCGAAAATTTTCCATCCACCATCACCCTCTGTCTTCGATCAGACAGCCAGTTACCTATCCAATCGGCCAACTTTCCCTCTATCCCACACCTCCTTACTTTCTTCTTAAACCTCCCATGGGGGACCTTATCAAACAACTTACTAAAATCCATGCATATGACATCAACTGCCCGAACTTCATCAACAAAATTAGATACCTCCTAAAAAAAATTTAAAAATAAGTGAGGCACGACTTGACTCTGTCACGATTTAGAGTGATCTTTGGGGATTGTGTCACTATTTAGAGTGATCCTTGGGGATTGTATCACTATTTAAAGTGATCCTTGGGAATTGTGTCACTACTTAGAATGATACTTGTGGATTGTGTCACTATTAATAGTGACCCTTGGGAATTGTGTCACTATTTGGAGTGATCCTTGGGAATTGTGTCACTATTTAGAGTGATCCTTGGGGATTGTGTCACGATTTTGAATGATACTTGTGGATTGTGTCACCATTTAGAGTGACCCTTGGGAATTGTGTCACTATTTGGAGTGATCCTTGGGGATTGTGTCACTATTTAGAGTGATCCTTGGGGATTGTGTCACTACTTAGAGTGATCCTTGGGGATTGTGTCCCTCTTTAGAATGTTACTTGTGGATTGTGTCACTATTTAGTGTGACCCTTGGGAATTGTGTCACTATTTGGAGTGATCCTTGTGGATTGTGCCACTATTTAGAGTGACCCTTGGGGATTGTGTCACTATTTAGAGTGATCCATGGGGATTGTGTCGTTATTTAGAGTGATCCTTGGGGATTGTGTCACTATTTAGAGTGATCATTGGGGTTTGTGTCACAATTTGGATGTGGTCCTTGAGGGTTGTGTCAATTTTTAGAGTGATTCTTGGGTATTGCGTCACTATTTAGAGTGATCTTTGGGGATTGTGTCACTATTGAAAGTGACCCTTGGGAATTGTGTTATTATTTAGAGTGATCCTTGGGGATTGTGTCACTATTTAGAGTGAGCCTTGGGGATTGTGTCACTATTGAAAGTGAACCTTGGGGATTGTGTCACTATTTAGAGTGATCCTTGGGGATTGTGTCACTATTGAGAGTGATCCTTGTGGTTTGTGTCTCTATTTAGAGTGATCCTTGGGGATTGTGTCACTATTTAGAGTGATCCTTGGGGATTGTGTCACTATTTAGAGTGATTCTTGGGGATTGTGTCACTATTTAGAGAGATCCTTGGGGATTGTGTCACTATTTGGAGTGATCCATGGGGATTGTGTCACTATTTAGAGTTATCCTTGGGGATTGTGTCACTATTTAGAATGATCCTTGGGGATTGTGTCACTATTTAGAGTGATCCTTGGGGATTGTGTCACTATTTAGAGTGATCCTTGGGAATTGTGTCACTACTTAGAATGATACTTGTGGATTGTGTCACTATTAATAGTGACCCTTGGGAATTGTGTCACTATTTGGAGTGATCCTTGGGAATTGTGTCACTATTTAGAGTGATCCTTGGGGATTGTGTCACGATTTTGAATGATACTTGTGGATTGTGTCACTATTTAGTGTGACCCTTGGGAATTGTGTCACTATTTGGAGTGATCCTTGTGGATTGTGTCACTATTGAGAGTGATCCTTGGGGATTGTGTCACTATTGAGAGTGATCCTTGGGAATTGTGTCAGTATTTAGAATGATCCTTGGGGATTGTGTCACTATTTAGAGTGATCCATGGGGATTGTGTCACTATTTAGAGTGATCCTCGGGGATTGTGTCACTATTTAGAGTGATCCTTGTGGTTTGTGTCTCTATTTAGAGTGATCCTTGGGGATTGTGTCACTATTTAGAGTGATCCTTGGGGATTGTGTCACTATTTAGAGTGATTCTTGGGGATTGTGTCACTATTTAGAGAGATCCTTGGGGATTGTGTCACTATTTGGAGTGATCCTTGGGGATTGTGTCACTATTTAGAGTTATCCTTGGGGATTGTGTCACTATTTAGAATGATCCTTTGGGATTGTGTCACTATTTAGAGTGATCCTTGGAGATTGTGTCAGTATTTAGAGTGATCCTGGGGGATTGTGTCACTATTTAGTGTGATCCTTGGGGGATTGTGTCACTATTGAGAGAGATCCTCAGGGATTGTGTCACTATTTAGAATGATCCTTGGGGATTGTGTCGCTATTGAGAGCGATCCTTGGGGATTGTGTCAGTATTTAGAGTGATCCTTGGGGATTGTGTCACTATTTAGAGTGATCCTATTTAGAGTGATTTAGGGCGGCACGGTAGCACAGTGGTTAGCACTGCTGCTTCACAGCTCCAGGGTCCCGGGTTCGATTCCCGGCTCGGGTCACTGTCTGTGTGGAGTTGGCACATTCTCCTCGTGTCTGCGTGGGTTTCCTCCGGGTGCTCCGGTTTCCTCCCACAGTCCAAAGATGTGCGGGTTAGGTTGATTGGCCAGGTTAAAAATTGCCCCTTAGAGTCCTGGGATGTGTAGGTTAGAGGGATTAGCGGGTAATATATGTGGGGGTAGGGCCTGGGTGGGATTGTGGTCGGTGCAGACTCGATGGGCCGAATGGCCTCCTTCTGCACTGTAGGGTTTCTATGATTTCTATTTAGAGTGATCCTTGGGGATTGTGTCACTATTTAGAGTTATCCTTGGGGATTGTGTCACTATTTTGAGTGATCATTGGGGATTGTGTCACTATTTAGAGTGATCCTTCGGGATTGTGTCAGTATTTAGCGTGATCCTTGGGGATTGTGTCACTATTTGGAGTGATCCTTGGGGATTGTGTCACTATTTAGAGTGATCCTTGGGGATTGTGTCACTATTTAGAGTTATCCTTGGGGATTGTGTCACTATTTAGAGTGATCCTTGGGGATTGTGTCACTATTTAGAGTGATCCTTGTGGATTGTGTCACTATTTAGAGTGATCCTTGGGGATTGTGTCACTATTTAGAGTGATCCTTGGGGTATGTGTCACTATTTAGAGTGATCCCTGGGGATTTTGTCACTATTTAGAGTGATCCTTGGGGATTGTGTCACTATTTAGAGTGATCCTTGGGGATTGTGTCATTATTTAGAGTCATCCTTGGCAATTGTGTCACTATTTAAAGTGATCCTTGGGGATTATCTCAGTATTTAGAGTGATCCTTGGGGATTGTGTCGCTATTTCGAGTGATCCTTGGGGATTGTGTCAGTATTTAGAGTGATCCTTGGGGATTGTGTCGCTCTTTAGAGAGATCCTTGGGGATTGTGTCACTATTTAGAGTGATCCTTGGGGACTGTGTCACTATTTAGATTAACCATTGGGGATTGTGTCACTATTTAGAGTGATCCTTGGGGATTGTGTCATAATTTAGAGTGGTCCTTGGGGATTGTGTCACTATTTAGAGAGATCCTCGGGGATTGTGTCTCTATTTAGAGTGATCCTTGGGGATTGTGTCATTATTTAGAGTGATCCTTGGCCATTGTGTCACTAGTTAGAGTGATCCTGGGGGATTGTGTCACTATTTCGAGTGATCCTTGGGGATTGTGTCAGTATTTAGAGTGATCCTTGTGGATTGTGTCACTATTTAGAGTGATCCTTGGGGATTGTGTCACTATTTAGAGTGATCCTTGGGGATTGTGTCACTATTTAGAGTGATCATTGGGTATTGTGTCACTATTTAGAGTGATCCTTGGGGATTGTGTCAGTATTTAGAGTGATTCTGGGGAATTGTGTCACTATTTGGAGTGATCCTTGGGGATTGTGTCACTATTTAGAGATATCCTCGGGGATTGTGTCACTATTTAGAGTGATGCATGGGGATTGTGTCACTCTTTAGAGTGATCCTTGGGGATTGTGTCATTATTTAGAGTGATCCTTGGCCATTGTGTCACTATTTAGAGTGATCCTGGGGGGTTGTGTCACTGTTTCGAGTGATCCTTGGGGATTGTGTCAGTATTTAGAGTGATCCTTGGGGATTGTGTCACTATTTAGAGTGATCCTTGGGTATTGTGTCACTATTTAGAGTGATCCTTGGGGATTGTGTCAGTATTTAGAGTGATTCTGGGGAATTGTGTCACTATTTGGAGTGATCCTTGGGGATTGTGTCACTATTTAGAGAGATCCTCGGGGATTGTGTCACTATTTAGAGTGATGCATGGGGATTGTGTCATTCTTTAGAGTGATCCTTGGGGATTGTGTCATTATTTAGAGTGATCCTTGGCCATTGTGTCACTATTTAGAGTGATCCTGGGGGATTGTGTCACTATTTCGAGTGATCCTTGGAGATTGTGTCAGTATTTAGAGTGATCCTGGGGGATTGTGTCACTATTTAGTGTGATCCTTGGGGATTGTGTCACTATTGAGAGAGATCCTCAGGGATTGTGTCACTATTTAGAATGATCCTTGGGGATTGTGTCGCTATTGAGAGCGATCCTTGGGGATTGTGTCAGTATTTAGAGTGATCCTTGGGGATTGTGTCACTATTTAGAGTGATCCTATTTAGAGTGATTTAGGGCGGCACGGTAGCACAGTGGTTAGCACTGCTGCTTCACAGCTCCAGGGTCCCGGGTTCGATTCCCGGCTCGGGTCACTGTCTGTGTGGAGTTGGCACATTCTCCTCGTGTCTGCGTGGGTTTCCTCCGGGTGCTCCGGTTTCCTCCCACAGTCCAAAGATGTGCGGGTTAGGTTGATTGGCCAGGTTAAAAATTGCCCCTTAGATCACTTTAAATAGTGACACAATAATGCTAAAGTGCAAAGGGACTTGGGAGTCCTAGTCCAGGATTCTCTGAAGGTAAACTTGCAGATTGAGTCCGTAATTAAGAAAGCAAATGTAATGTTGTCATTTATCTCAAGAGGCTTGGAATACAAAAGCAGGGATGTACTTCTGAGGCTTTATAAAGCACTGGTTAGGCCCCATTTGGAGTACTGTGAGCAATTTTGGGCCCCACACCTCAGGAAGGACATACTGGCACTGGAGCGGGTCCAGCGGAGATTCACACGGATGATCCCAGGAATGGTAGGCCTGACATACGATGAACGTCTGAGGATCGTGGGATTATATTCATTGGAGTTTAGGAGGTTGAGGGGAGATCTGATAGAAACTTACAAGATAATGAACGGCTTAGATAGGATGGACGTAGGGAAGTTGTTTCCATTAACAGGGGAGACTAGGACGCGGGGGCACAGCCTTAGAATAAAAGGGAGTCACTTTAGAACAGAGATGAGGAGAAATTTCTTCAGCCAGAGAGTGGTGGGTCTGTGGAATTCATTGCCACAGAGGGCTGTGGAGGCCGAGACGTTGAGCGTCTTCAAGACAGAAATTGATAAATTCTTGATTTCTCGAGGAATTAAGGGCTATGGGGAGAGAGCGGGTAAATGGAGTTGAAATCAACCATGATTGAATGGTGGAGTGGACTCGATGGGCCGAATGGCCTTACTTCCGCTCCTATGTCTTATGGTCTTATGGTCTTATGTGTAGGTTAGAGGGATTAGCGGGTAATATATGTGGGGGTAGGGCCTGGGTGGGATTGTGGTCGGTGCAGACTCGATGGGCCGAATGGCCTCCTCCTGCACTGTAGGGTTTCTATGATTTCTATTTAGAGTGATCCTTGGGGGTTGTGTCACTATTTAGAGTTATCCTTGGGGATTGTGTCACTATTTTGAGTGATCATTGGGGATTGTGTCACTATTTAGAGTGATCCTTCGGGATTGTGTCAGTATTTAGCGTGATCCTTGGGGATTGTGTCACTATTTGGAGTGATCCTTGGGGATTGTGTCACTATTTAGAGTGATCCTTGGGGATTGTGTCACTATTTAGAGTTATCCTTGGGGATTGTGTCACTATTTAGAGTGATCCTTGGGGATTGTGTCACTATTTAGAGTGATCCTTGTGGATTGTGTCACTATTTAGAGTGATCCTTGGGGATTGTGTCACTATTTAGAGTGATCCTTGGGGATTGTGTCACTATTTAGAGTGATCCCTGGGGATTTTGTCACTATTTAGAGTGATCCTTGGGGATTGTGTCACTATTTAGAGTGATGCATGGGGATTGTGTCATTATTTAGAGTCATCCTTGGCAATTGTGTCACTATTTAAAGTGATCCTTGGGGATTATCTCAGTATTTAGAGTGATCCTTGGGGATTGTGTCGCTATTTCGAGTGATCCTTGGGGATTGTGTCAGTATTTAGAGTGATCCTTGGGGATTGTGTCGCTCTTTAGAGAGATCCTTGGGGATTGTGTCACTATTTAGAGTGATCCTTGGGGACTGTGTCACTATTTAGATTAATCATTGGGGATTGTGTCACTATTTAGAGTGATCCTTGGGGATTGTGTCATAATTTAGAGTGGTCCTTGGGGATTGTGTCACTATTTAGAGAGATCCTCGGGGATTGTGTCTCTATTTAGAGTGATCCTTGGGGATTGTGTCATTATTTAGAGTGATCCTTGGCCATTATGTCACTATTTAGAGTGATCCTGGGGGATTGTGTCACTATTTCGAGTGATCCTTGGGGATTGTGTCAGTATTTAGAGTGATCCTTGTGGATTGTGTCACTATTTAGAGTGATCCTTGGGGATTGTGTCACTATTTAGAGTGATCCTTGGGGATTGTGTCACTATTTAGAGTGATCCTTGGGTATTGTGTCACTATTTAGAGTGATCCTTGGGGATTGTGTCAGTATTTAGAGTGATTCTGGGGAAATGTGTCACTATTTGGAGTGATCCTTGGGGATTGTGTCACTATTTAGAGAGATCCTCGGGGATTGTGTCACTATTTAGAGTGATGCATGGGGATTGTGTCACTCTTTAGAGTGATCCTTGGGGATTGTGTCATTATTTAGAGTGATCCTTGGCCATTGTGTCACTATTTAGAGTGATCCTGGGGGATTGTGTCACTATTTCGAGTGATCCTTGGGGATTGTGTCAGTATTTAGAGTGATCCTTGTGGATTGTGTCACTATTTAGAGTGATCCTTGGGGATTGTGTCACTATTTAGAGTGATCCTTGGGGATTGTGTCTCTATTTAGAATGGTTCTTGGGGATTGTGTCTCTATTTAGAGTGATCCTTGGGGTTTGTGTCACTATTTAGAGTTATCCTTGGGGTTTGTGTCACTATTTAGAGTGACCCTTGGGGATTGTGTCATTATTTAGAGTGATCCTTGGCCATTGTGTCACTATTTAGAGTGATTCTTGGGGATTGTGTCACTATTTAGAGTGATCCTTGGGGATTGTGTCACTATTTATAGTGATCCTTGGGGATTGTGTCACTATTTCGAGTGATCCTTGGGTATTGTGTCAGTATTTAGAGTGATCCTTGTGGATTGTGTCACTATTTAGAGTGATCCTTGCGGATTGTGTCACTATTTAGAGTGATCCTTGGGGATTGTGTCACTATTTAGAGGGATCCTTGGGGATTCTGTCACTATTTAGAGTGATCCTTGTGGATTGTGTCAGTATTTAGAGTGATTCTGGGGAATTGTGTCACTCTTTAGTGTCATCCTTGGGGATTGTGTCACTATTGAGAGAGATCCTCAGGGATTGTGTCACTATTTAGAATAATCCTTGGGGATTGTGTCGCTATTGAGAGTGATCCTTGGGGGTTATGTCAGTATTTAGAGTAATCCTTGGGGATTGTGTCAGTATTGAGAGTGATCCTTGGGGATTGTGTCGCTATTGAGAGTGATCCTTGGGGATTGTGTCACTATTTAGAGTGACCCTTGGGGATTATGTCAGTATTTAGAGTAATCCTTGGGGATTGTGTCAGTATTGAGAGTGATCCTTGGGGATTGTGTCACTATTTAGAGGGATCCTTGGGGACTGTGTCACTATTTAGAGTAATCCTTGGGGATTGTGTCACTATTTAGAGTGATCCTTGGGGATTGTGTCAGTATTTAGAGTGATCCTTGGGGATTGTGTCATTATTTTGAGTGATCCTTGAGGATTGTGTCACTATTTAGAGTGATCCTTGGGGATTGTGCCACTATTTGGAGTGATCCTTGGGGATTATGTCAGTATTTCGAGTGATCCTTGGGGATTGTGTCACTATTTAGAGTGATCCTTGGCGATTGTGCCACTATTTGGAGTGATCCTTGGGGATTATGTCAGTATTTCGAGTGATCCTTGGGGATTGTGTCACTATTTAGAGAGATCCTTGGGGATTGTGTCACTATTTAGCTTGATCCTTGGGGATTGTGCCACTATTTAGAGAGATCCTTGGGGATTGTGTCATTATTTAAAGTGATCCTTGGGGATTGTGTCACTATTTAGCGAGATCCTTGGGGATTTTGTCATTATTTTGAGTGATCCTTGGTGATTGTGTCACTATTTAGAGTGATCCTTCGGGAGTGTATCACTATTTTGATTGATCCTTGGGGATTGTGTCACTATGTAGAGAGATCCTTGGGGATTGTGTCAGTATTTAGAGTGATCCTTGGGGATTGTGTCACTATTTAGAGTGATCTTTGGGGATTGTGTCACTATTTAGAGTTAACCTTGTCGATTGTGTCTCTATTGAGGGTGATCCTTGGGGAATGTGTCACTATTTAGAGTGATCGTTGGCGATTGTGTCACTATTTAGACTGATCCTTGGGGTTTGTGCCACTATTTAGAGAGATCCTTGGGGATTGTGTCACTATTTAGACTGTTCCTTCGGGTATTGTGTCACTATTTGGAGTGATCCTTGGCGATTTTGTCACTATTTAGAGTGATTCTTGGGGATTGTGTCACTATTTAGAGTAATCCTTGGGGATTGTGTCACTATTTCGAGTGATCCTTGGGTATTGTGTCAGTATTTAGAGTGAGCCTTGTGGATTGTGTCACTATTTAGAATTATCCTTGGGGATTGTGTCACTATTTAGAGTGATCCTTAGGGATTATGTCAGTATTTAGAGTGATCCTTGGGGATTGTGTCAGTATTTAGAACAAGAACAAAGAACAATACAGCACAGGAACAGGCCCTCCAAGCCCGCGCCGCTCCCCGATCCAGGATTGAATCCTGAATCCAGGATCCCCGCCCAATTTTCCAGCCTATCTACATACCAATATCCTATCCACCGAGCTGTCCCTCACAGCTACGATGCTTTGTTCATTACAACCTATTAACTCACCCCCACCCCCCCATTCCAGACCATGTGATCTCCAGGGAGAGGCGAAAACCCAGAGTGAAAAACCCCAGGGCCAATATGGGGAAAAAAAATCTGGGAAATTCCTCTCCGACCCCCTGAGGCGATCGAAACGAGTCCAGGAGATCACAATGGCCCTGATCGGAAAATGCTTCCCAACCCTAGTCATTTCCACTTCCACGAACACCATATGAATTCCCTGCCCCCGAGAAAGGTTCCCAACTATCCGCAGTCTCGCTCTGTACTGGCACCAGCAAGATGATCATAGAATGAAGCCTTGAAACGAGAAACCAGGAGCAATTAGCCCGAGCCGCTCCCTGGTCCACACTAGACCACTCTTTTGTATCCCTCCATTCCCACTCCGTTCATATAGCTGTCTAGATAAGTCTTAAACGTTCCCAGTGTGTCCGCCTCCACCACCTTGCCCGGCAACACATTCCAGGCCCCCACGACCCTCTGTGTGAAATATGTCCTTCTGATATCTGTGTTAAACCTCCCCCCCTTCACCTTGAACCTATGACCCCTCGTGAACGTCACCACTGACCCGGGGAAAAGCTTCCCACCGTTCACCCTATCTATGCCTTTCATAATTTTATCCACCTCTATTAAGTCTCCCCTCATCCTCCGTCTTTCCAAGGAGAACATCCCCAGTTTCCCCAATCTCTCCTCATAACCAAGCTCCTCCATACCAGGCAACATCCTGGTAAACCTCCTCTGCACTCTCTCCAAAGCCTCCACGTCCTTCTGGTAGTGTGGCGACCAGAACTGGACGCAGTATTCCAAATGCGGCCGAACCAACGTTCTATACATCTGCAACATCAGACCCCAACTTTTATACTCTATGCCCCGTCCTATAAAGGCAAGCATGCCATATGCCTTCTTCACCACCTTCTCCACCTGTGACGTCACCTTCAAAGATGTGTGGACTTGCACACCCAGGTCCCTCTGCGTCTCTTCACCCTTTATGGTTCTTCCATTTATCGTGTAGCTCCTCCCTACATTATTCCCACCAAAATGCATCACTTCGCATTCATCAGGATTGAACTCCATCTGCCATTTCCTTGCCCAAATTTCCAGCCTATCTGTATCCTTCTGTAGCCTCTGACAATGTTCCTTACTATCTGCAAGTCCTGCCAGTTTTGTGTCGTCCGCAAACTTACTGATCACCCCAGTTACTCCTTCTTCCAGATCATTTATATAAATCACAAACAGCAGAGGTCCGAATACAGAGCCCTGCGGTACACCACTAGTCACAGGCCTCCAGCTGGAAAAAGACCCTTCCACTACCACCCTCTGTCTTCTATGACCAAGCCAGTTCTCCACCCATCTAGCCACCTCCCCCTTTATCCCATGGGATCCAACCTTTTTCACTAGCCTACCATGAGGGACTTTGTCAAATGCTTTACTAAAGTCCATATAGACAACATCCACGGCCCTTCCTTCGTCAACCATTTTGGTCACTTCTTCAAAAAACACCACCAGGTTAGTGAGGCATGACCTCCCTCTCACAAAACCATGTTGACTATCGTTAATGAGTTTATTCCTTTCTAAATGCGCATACATCCTATCTTTAAGAATCTTCTCCAACAACTTCCCCACCACGGACGTCAAGCTCACCGGCCTATAATTACCCGGGTTATCCTTCCTACCCTTCTTGAATAACGGGACCACATTGGCTATCCTCCAATCCTCTGGGACCTCACCTGTGTCCAGTGACGAGACAAGGATTTGCGTCAGAGGCCAAACGATTTCACCTCTCGTCTCCCTGAGCAGCCTTAGAACATAGAACATAGAACATTACAGCGCAGAACAGGCCCTTCGGCCCACGATGTTGCACCGACCAGTTAAAAAAAAAAAAAAAACTGTGACCCTCCAACCTAAACCAATTTCTTTTCGTCCATGAACCTATCTACGGATCTCTTAAACGCCCCCAAACTAGGCGCATTTACAACTGATGCTGGCAGGGCATTCCAATCCCTCACCACCCTCTGGGTAAAGAACCTACCCCTGACATCGGTTCTATAACTACCCCCCCTCAATTTAAAGCCATGCCCCCTCGTGCTGGATTTCTCCATCAGAGGAAAGAGGCTATCACTATCCACCCTATCTAAACCTCTAATCATCTTATATGTTTCAATAAGATCCCCTCTTAGCCGCCGCCTTTCCAGCGAAAACAATCCCAAATCCCTCAGCCTCTCCTCATAGGATCTCCCCTCCATACCAGGCAACATCCTGGTAAACCTCCTCTGCACCCTCTCCAAAGCCTCCACATCCTTCCTGTAATGTGGGGACCAGAACTGCACACAGTACTCCAAGTGCGGCCGCACCAGAGTTGTGTACAGTTGCAGCATAACGCTACGACTCCTAAATTCAATCCCCCTACCAATAAACGCCAAGACACCATATGCCTTCTTAACAACCTTATCTACTTGATTCCCAACTTTCAGGGATCTATGCACACATACACCTAGATCCCTCTGCTCCTCCACACTATTCAAAGTCCTCCCGTTAGCCCTATACTCAACACATCTGTTTTTCCTACCAAAGTGAATTACCTCACACTTCTCAGCATTAAACTCCATCCGCCACCTCTCGGCCCAACTTTGCAACCTGTCTAAGTCTTCCTGCAAACTACGACACCCTTCCTCACTGTCTACCACACCACCGACTTTGGTGTCATCAGCAAATTTGCTAATCCACCCAACTATACCCTCATCCAGATCATTAATAAATATTACAAACAGCAGTGGCCCCAAAACAGATCCCTGAGGTACACCACTTGTAACCGCACTCCATGATGAATATTTACTATCAACCACCACCCTCTGTTTCCTATCCGCTAGCCAATTCCTGATCCAATTTCCTAGATCACCCCCAATCCCATACATCTGCATTTTCTGCAGAAGCCTACCATGGTGAACCTTATCAAACGCCTTACTAAAATCCATATATACCACGTCCACTGCCTTGCCCCCATCCACCTCCTTGGTCACTTTCTCAAAAAACTCAATAAGGTTAGTAAGGCACGACCTACCTGCCACAAAACCATGCTGACTATCACCTATCAATTCATTACTCTCCAAATAACTATAAATCCTATCCCTTATAATTTTTTCCAACATCTTGCCGACAACAGAAGTGAGACTCACCGGTCTATAATTCCCGGGGAAGTCTCTGTTCCCCTTCTTAAACAATGGGACAACATTCGCTAACCTCCAATCTTCTGGTACTATACCAGAGGCCAACGACGACCTGAAGATCAGAGCCAGAGGCTCTGCAATCACTTCTCTTGCCTCCCAGAGAATCCTTGGATAAATCCCATCCGGACCAGGGGATTTATCTATTTTCAGACCCTCCAGAATATCCTGCACATCCTCCTTATCAACTGTAATACTGTCTATTCTACTCCCCTGCAACCCAGTGTCCTCCTCAGCTATATTCATGTCCCCTTGCGTGAACACCGAAGAGAAATATTGGTTCAATGCTTCACCAATCTCCTCCGGTTCCACACATAACTTCCCTCTGCCATCTATAACTGGCCCTAAACTTGCCCTAACCAACCTTCTGTTCTTGACATACCTATAGAACGCCTTAGGATTCTCTTTAACCCTATCCGCCAAAGTCTTCTCATGTCCCCTTTTAGCCCTTCTAAGCTCGCTCTTCAACTCCCTCTTAGCCAATCTAAAGCTTTCTAGTGCACTACCCGAGTGCTCACGTCTCATCCGAACATAAGCCTCCTTTTTCTTTTTAACCAACAAAGAAACTTTTTTGGTGCACCACGGTTCCCTAGCCCTACCAATTCCTCCTTGCCTGACAGGGACATACCTATCACAGACTCGCAGTAGCTGCTCCTTGAAAAAACTCCACATGTCGGACGTTCCCAGTCCCTGTAATCTCCTAGTCCAACCTATGTTTCCTAATTCTCTCCTAATAGCCTCATAATTACCCTTCCCCCAGCTAAAACCACTGGCCCGAGGTTCATGCCTATCCCTTTCCATCACTAAGGTGAACGTAACCGAATTGTGGTCACTATCACCAAAATGCACACCAACTTCCAAGTCTAGCACCTGGTCTGGCTCATTTCCCAGCACCAGATCCAATATAGCCTCACCTCTAGTTGGCCTGTCTACATACTGAGTCAAAAAACCTTCCTGCACGCTTTGAACAAAAACTGACCCCTCTAACGAGCTAGAGCTATAACAATTCCAGTCAATATTAGTCAAGTTAAAATCCCCCATAACAATTGCCCTATTACTTTCACTCCTAAGCAGGATTGACTCCGCAATCCTTTCCTCAACCTCTCTAGAACTTTTAGGAGGTCTATAAAAGACTCCCAACAGGGTGACCTCTCCTCTCCTATTTCTAATCTCCGCCCATACTACCTCAACAGATAAGTCCTCATCAAACCTCCTCTCTGACACTGTGATACAATCTCTGACCAATAATGCTACCCCTCCCCCTCTTCTACCTCCTTCCCTACTTCGACTAAAACATTTGAACCCCGGGACCTGCAGCATCCATTCCTGCCCCTGCTCTATCCATGTCTCTGAAATAGCCACAACATCGAAGTCCCAGGTACTGATCCACGCTGCAAGTTCACCCACTTTATTGCGAATACTCCTGGCATTGAAGTATACACATTTCAAACCCTGCTCCACCCCACCTCTGCAATGCCGTGCATTGCAGTCCCCATCCATGCATCCCTCACTTTCAGCCCCACTACTCAGGATCCCTCCCCCCCCCCCCGAATCAGTTTAAACCTCCCTGCATGGCCTTAGCAAATTTACCCCCCAGGATATTGGTCCCCTTCTGATTAAGGTGTAGACCATCCTTCTCATAGAGGTCACACCTTCCCCAGTACGAGCCCCAATTGCTTAAGTACCTGAACCCCTCCCTCCTGCACCATCCCCTCAGCCATGAATTCAAACCTTCCCTCTCCCTATTCCTCACTAAACTATCCCGTGGTACAGGCAAGAGTCCAGAGATAACCACTCTGTCAGTCTTGGCCTTTAGTTTCCACCCCAACTCCATAAATCCCTGCCTAATATCCCCTTCCCCTATCCTCCCTATGTCGTGTGTCCCCACATGTACAATAACTTGTGGTTTATCTCCCTCCCCCCTAAGAGTCCTGAATACCCTGTCAGACACATCCCGGACCCCAGCCCCTGGTAGGCAACACACCAACCCTGAGTCCCTACCTTTAGTTCCGACCCTCCTATCTGTCCCCTTAATTGTGGAGTCCCCAATCACAAGGCCCAGTCTTTTACAGCCCCTAACCACCTGAGCTTTCTCACTCGGCTCACCCCCAGAGATCTGCTCTCTATGCTCACTTGATTCCTCCTCAACTGTAGCCTCCAGCACCGAAAACCTATTATGGAGGGGAACCGCCCCAGGGGATTGTCTTCCCGATTGCTTCTTACCCCTCCTCCTGGCATTGACCCAAGCCTCATTTCTAGGAGTTACTATTTCTCTATAACTCCTATCAACTTCCACCTCCGCCTCCCGAATTATGCGGAGTTCCTCTAACTCCCCCTCCATCTCCTTTACACGCTCCTACAGAAGCTGCAATCTAATGCACTTCTTACAACTAAAATCTCCTGAAACACTACTGGATTTCCTCACCACATACATCCCACAGGAGATGCAGCATACTGCCTGAACTGCCATCCCTGAAGCCATTACCAGCAAGAAAAAAAGAAAACAAAAAACTTCCCCACACTTATAATTAGGTTAGAGGAGGATGGAAGGGTGGGATCCTCTACCAGTGTAGAGGATCGGGTATCTCCTCTGCACCAATTTATAGGGCTAGGGGCCCGAGAGAAAAAAAAAACTACAGCTACCGGCAGGCTTCGCGATGCGGCCTTCCGGTTTCCGTTAATTACAAAAAACCTCCCGAAAATTAGACAAAAAAAAACCAGAATTTACTCACAGTCCGCGCTCTCTCTCTCACCGCTCACAGTCTCCACCCCGCAGGTCCGCTCCCAGAGGATAGATTCCATCAGGCCCTGGGGATTTGTCAGTCTTTATATTCTCCAACAAACCTAACACTTCCTCCTTTGTAATGGAGATTTTCTCCAACGGTTCAACACTCCCCTCCGAGACACTCCCAGTCAACACATCCCTCTCCTTAGTGAATACCGACGCAAAGTATTCATTTAGGATCTCCCCTACCTCTTTGGGCTCCAAGCATAAGTCCCCACTTTTGTCCCTGAGAGGTCCGATTTTTTCCCTAACAACCCTTTTGTTCCTAACGTATGAATAAAATGCCTTGGGATTCTTTTTAATCCTGTCTGCCAAGAACATTTCGTGACCCCTTTTTGCTCTTCTAATTCCCCGTTTGAGTATTTTCCTACTTTCATTATACTCCTCCAGAGCTCCCTCCGTTTTTAGCTGCTTGGACCTAACATACGCCTCTCTTTTCCTTTTGATCAGTCCCTCAATTTCCCTGGTTATCCACGGTTCTCTAATCCTACCCTTCCTATCCTTCTTTTTTACAGGCACATGCTTGTCCTGTAGCCCTAACAACCGTTCCTTAAAAGACTGCCACATACCAGATGTGGATTTACCCTCAAACAGCCTCTCCCAATCAAGAGCTGCCAATTTCTGCCTGATCCCAATAAAGTTAGCCTTCCCCCAATCCAACACCTTACCCTTGGGACACCACTCATCCTTTTCCATCACTATCCTAAAGCTAACAGAATTGTGGTCACTATTTGCCACATGTTCCCCAACCAAAACTTTGAAGACCTGACCGGACTCATTCCCCAGTACCAGGTCCAGTATAGCCCCCTCTCTAGTCGGGCTGTCCACATATTGTTCCAACGAACCCTCCTGTACACATTTTACAAATTCCTCCCCATCCAGAGTGCCTGCCCTCAGCGATTTCCAGTCTATACCAGGGAAATTGAAGTCTCCCACTACAACAACCCTATATTTCCTGCACCTATCCAGTATCTCCTGACATATCCATTCTTCCCCTTCCCTTGGGCTGTTGGGGGGCCTGTAGTACACCCCCAACATAGTGACTGCGCCTTTCCTGTTTCTGAGGCGTGTCACTATTTAGAGTGTTCCTTGGGAATTGTGTCACTATTTAGAGTGATCCTAGGGGATTGTGTCACTATTTAGAGTTATCCTTGGGGATTCTGTCACTATTTAGAGTGATCCTTGGGGATTGTGTCACTATTTAGAGTGATCCTTGTGGATTGTGTCACTATTTAGAGTGATCCTTGGGGATTGTGTCACTATTTAGAGTGATCCTTGGGGATTGTGTCACTATTTAGAGTGATCCTTGGGGATTTTGTCACTAGTTAGAGTGATCCTTGGGGATTGTGTCACTATTTAGAGTGATCCTTGGGGATTGTGTCACTATTTCGAGTGATCCTTGGGGATTGTGTCAGTATTTAGAGTGATCCTTGGGGATAGTCTCATTATTTTGAGTGATCCTTGAGGATTGTGTCACTATTTAGAGTGATCCTTGGGGATTGTGCACTATTTGGAGTGATCCTTCAGGATTATGTCAGTATTTCGAGTGATCCTTGGGGATTGTGTCACTATTTAGAGTGATCCTTGGGGATTGTGCCACTATTTGGAGTGATCCTTGGGGATTATGTCAGTATTTTGAGTGATCCTTGGGGTTGTGTCACTATTTAGAGAGATCCTTGGGGATTGTGTCATTATTTAGACTGATCCTTGGGGATTGTGTCACTATTTAGAGAGATCCTTGGGGATTGTGTCATTATTTTGAGTGATCCTTGGTGATTGTGTCACTATTTAGAGTGATCCTTGGGGATTGTGTCTCTTTTGAGGGTGATCCTTGGGGATTGTGTCATTATTTAGAGAGATCGTTGGGGATTGTGTCACTATTTAGAGTGATCCTTGTGGATTGTGCCACGATTTAGACTGTTCCTTCGGATATTGTGTCACTATTTAGAGTGATCCTTGGGGATTGTGTCACTATTTAGAGTGATCCTTGGGGATTCTGTCTCTATTGAGAGTGATCCTTGGGGATTGTGACACTATTTATAGTGATCCTTGGGGATTGTGTCAGCATTTAGAATGATCCTGGTGGATTCTGTCTCTATTGAGAGTGATCCTTGGGGATTGTGTCACTATTTAGACTGATCCTTGGGGATTGTGCCACTATTTAGAGAGATCCTTGGGTATTGTGTCATTATTTAGTGAGGTCCTTGTGGATTGTGTCTCTCTTTAGAGTGATCCTTGGGGATTGTGTCACCATTTAGGGTGATCGTTGGGGATTGTGAATCGTGTGGAGGTCGTAGAAGGTCTGCAGAGAGATTTGGACAGGCTGAGTGGGTGGGCGAGGATCTGGCAGATGGAGTATAACGTTAACAAATGCGAGGTTATTCACTTTGGAGGAAATAATAGAAAATTGGATTTTTATCCAAATGGAAAAAAATTACAACATGCTACTGTGCAAAGGGACCTGGGGGTCCTTGTGCATGAGATGCAAAAACCCAGTCTGCAGTTGGAAATGGTGATCAAGAAGGCAAATGGGATGTTGACCTATACCGCAAGGGGATAGAATATAAAAGCAGAGATGTCTTGCTGCATCTGTACAGGGCATTGGTGAGGCCGCAGCTGGAATACTCTGAGCAGTATTGGTCCTCTTATTTGTGGAAGGATATATTGGCCTTGGAGGGAGTGCAGGGAAGGATCACCAGGTTGATACCAGAGACGAGGGGTGTTTATTATGAGGAGAGACGGAGCAGATTGGGTTTGTATTCGTTGAAATTTAGTAGGCTGAGGGGGGTTCTTATAGAGACCTATAAGATAATGAAGGGGCTGGATAGGGTAGAGGTGGAGAGATTCTTTCCACTTGGAAAGGAAACTAGAACTAGAGGGCACATCCTCAAAATAAAGGGGGGTCAGTTTAGGACAGAGTTGAGGAGGAACTTCTTCTCTCAGAGGATGGTGAATCTCTGGAATTCTCTGCCCACTGAAGTGGTGTCGGCTACCTCGTTGAATATGTTTAAATCACGGATAGATGGATTCCTGATCGGTAAGGGAATTAGGGGCTGTAGGGATCAGGCGGGTCGGTGGAACTGATCCACTTCAGATCAGCCATGATCTTATTGAATGGTGGGGCAGGGTCGAGGAATTGATGGCCTACTCCTGCTCCTATTTCTTATGTTCTTATGTTCTTATGATTGTGTCACTATTTAGAGTGATCCTTGGGGATTGTGTCACTATTTAGAGTGATCCTTGGGGATTGTGTCACTATTTAGAGTGATCCTTGTGGACTGTGTCACTATTTAGAGTGATCCTTGGGGATTGTGTCTCTATTGAGAGTGATCCTTGGGGATTGTGTCACTATTTAGAGTGATCCTTGGGGATTGAGTCACTATTTAGAGTGATCCTTGGGGATTGTGTCACTATTGAGAGTGATCCTTGGGGATTGTGTCTCTATTTATGTGATCCTTGAGGATTGTATCACTATTTAGAGTGAACCTTGGGGTTTGCGTCACTATTTAGAGTGATCCCTTTGTATTGTGTCACTATTTAGAGTGATCCTCGGGGATTGCGTCACTTTTTAGAGTGATCCCTTTGGATTGTGTCACTATTTAGAGTGATCCTTGGAGATTGTGTCACTAATTAGAGTGATCCTTGGGGATTGTGTCTCTATTTAGAGTGATCCTTGGGGATTGTGTCACTATTTAGCGTCATCCTTGAGAATGGTAGGGTTCTGAAGACTGTGGAGGAACAGAGAGATCTTGGGGTCCATATCCACAGATCTCTAAAGGTTGCACTCAAGTGGATAGAGCTGTGAAGAAGGCCTCGAGTGTGTTACCTTTTATTAACAGGGGGTTGGAGTTTAAGAGCCGTGGGGTTATGTTGTAACTATACAGCACCTTGGTGAGACCACATTTCGAATATTGTGTGCAGTTCTGGTCACCTCACTATAAGAAGGATGTGGAAGCGCTGGAAAGAGTGCAGAGGAGACTTACCAGGATGCTGCCTGGTTTGGAGGGTAGGTCTTATGAGGAAAGGTTGAGGGAGCGAGGGCTGTTCTCTCTGGAGCGGAGGAGGCTGAGGGGAGACTTAATAGAGGTTTATAAAATGATGAAGAGGATCGATAGAGTGAATGTCCAAAGACTATTTCCTCGGGTAGATGGAGCTATTACAAGGGGGCATAACTATAGGGTTCGTGGTGGGAGATATAGGAAGGATATCAGAGGTAGGTTCTTTACGCAGAGAGTGGTTGGGGTGTGGAATGGACTGCCTGCAGTGATAGTGGAGTCAGACACTTTTGGAACATTTAAGCGGTTATTGGATAGGCACATGGAGCACGCCAGGATGATAGGGAGTGGGATAGCTTGATCGTGGTTTCACATAAAGCTCGGCACAACATCGTGGGCCGAAGGGCCTGTTCTGTGCTGTACTATTCTATGTTCTATGTCCTATAAAACTCCAATGCCCTCGACAATTGCAGCAAAACATCCCTGTTTCTCTCCTCAAATCCTCTCGCTGTGAAGGCCAACATCCCATTTGCCTTTGTTACTGCCTGCTGTGCCTGCTTGCTTACTTTCAGTGACTGATGCATGAGGACACCAAGGTCTCGCTGAGTATCCAGCTCTCAATTTACATCCGTTCAAGTCATAATCTGTGTTCTTATTATTGCTGCCAAAGTGGATCACCTCACACTTAGTCACATTATACTGCATCTTCCATGCAGATGGCCATACACACATCCTCTCCAAATCACGCTGAAGCATCTCTCCATCCTGCCCATTTTAACCTTCCACACCACTTTATTTTCATACTCTGATTTTTTTCCCTTCTTAATCAATGCCTTTCTTGAATTTGGAAAAGGAACCTCAATCACATCCTCCCATAGGTTGGATTTATAAACAGCGACTCTGTAACTGGGGGTGAATCCGTGCTGTTGTGTTTTACCCTTTCATCAATTCACATCTACTCTTTTGTTTTCTATCTGGCTGCTAACACGTTGCGTTTGGCGTGTCTGTGGGATCGTGCTGTGCAGGATGGCCAGCAGGATTTCTGACATGACTATGGAACGTTAATGTTCCCCTCAAATCCACCCTAAATCCACTGCTCCTGGATATTGACCCCTCTGCTAAGAGGAAAAAGTTTCTTCTTAACTCTCCTATCTTTGTCCCTCATTATTTTGTAACCACAATGAGGTCCACGCTCCACGTTCACTGTTCTGAAGAAAACAACCCCAGCCTCACCATCCTGTCTTCACTGCAGAAACACTCCAGCCCAGGAAACATCCCGGTGAATCCCTCTTCCGTCCCTCGCTGGGAAATCACATCCTTCTTCTAGTGAGGCCACTGGAACTCCTCACAGTCCTCCAGCTGAGGCTCAATGAGGGTTTTATACAGCTCCATCACAACCTCCCTGCTCCTATCTCCTATAACTCGGCTAATAAAGACAACTGTCATGTCTGCCTTCTTAACCATCACAGCATCAGAGGTTAACCACAGGATTGGAAAGCAGGAGATGGTTTCTGTTATTATTGTGTTTAAATCAGGAAAGAAACAACATTCCAAAGATCAATGGTCCAGTCTCAACATCAACAGTCTGAACATGAAGAATTGAACCAACTCCAAAAGAGTCAAACAAATCAAGTAACACAGGCTGTGATAAAGAGAGCTCAGCACATATTCACTGGGAGGTTGAGTTCTTCGTATAAAAGTCCGTTCCCTGGGGGGGTTCGACCTCTTTGTTCGACTGGAACATAAAAAGCCGGCCGCACTCTACAGCGGGCAGCGTCGGGAGCGGGCAGTGGACTGAGTGGGAAGCAGAGTGAGAGCTGGAAGGGCTTTGGCTCGCAGGGCTTAGGCGGAAGCGGGCGACACAGGACAGGTTAAAATTCATTCTGTTACCCTTCAATTTTGAATCCTTGTTCTTTCCCAGTGCACTCTGAGGAAGGGGAAAAAGGGTTCAGTGTTCCATTGGAGCAATTCTTTTTCTTTGTAACAGTAAGTTATATGGAGGGGATGGAAGTGAAGGCAGTGCAATGTTCCTCCTGCAGAATGTTTGAGGTGAGGGACACCGTCAGTGTCCCTGCTGATTACACCTGTGGGAGGTGCACCCATCTGCAGCTCCTCCAAGACCGCGTTAGGGAGCTGGAGTTGGATGAGCTTAGGGTCATCAGGGAGGCAGAGAGGGCCATAGACACAAGCTTCAGGGATATAGTTGCTCCAGGGAATGAAAATAGATGGGTGACAGTGAGAGGGGCTGGGAGGAAGCAGTCGGTGCGGGGATCCCCTGTGGTCGTTCCCCTTAGCAACAAGTATTGCACTTTGGATACAGGTGAGGGGGGCGACCTACCAGTGGTGAGCCGCAGTGACCAGATCGCCAGCGCTGAGTCCGTCCCTGTGGCTCAGAAGGGAAAGGGGGAGAGCGGTAGAGCTATAGTTATTGGGGCCTCGTTTGTTCGAGGGATAGATAGGAGGTTCTGTGGCAACAAGAGTGACTCACGGATGGTATGTTGCCTCCCGGATGCCAGGGTCCGTGACATCTCCGACCGTGTCTTCAGGATTCCAAAGGGGGAGGGGGAACAGTCACAAGTCGTGGTGCACGTCGACACCAAAGACATCGGTAAGAGAGGGGACGGGGACTTAAAACAGGAATTCAGGGAGCTTGGGTGGAAGCTGAGAGCCAGGACAAAACAGGTTGTCATCTCTGGTATGTTGCCGGTGCCACGGGATAGCGAGTTGAGGAACAGGGAGAGAGTGTAGTTAAACACATGGATGCAGGGTGGTGTAGGAGGGAGGGTTTCAGCTATGTGGATAATTGGAACACTTTCTGGGGAAGGTGGGACCTGTACCAACAGGACGGGGTGCACCTGAACCAGAGGGGGACCAATATCCTGGGAGGGACATTTGCTACGGCTCTTCGGGGGGGGGGTTTAAACTAATTTTTCAGGGGGATGGGAAAAGGAGTTGTAGTCCAGAGGTCAGTGAGTGCAGTGAGGTACTGGGAAGGGTATCATGGTCAAAGGTGGGTCCCAGCAGACAAGAAGGTGGGTTGAAGTGTGCTGGTACAATCTACCAAAATGCATCACCTTACATTGATCTAAATTCAACTCCATCTGCGATTTGTCAGCTCACTGGCCCAATTGACCAAGATCCCGTTGCATTTCGAGGTAACCTTCTTCACTGTCCACTATGCCACCAATCTTGGTGTCATCTGCAAACTTACTAACCATGCCTCCCTATCTTCTCATCTAAATCGTTAATATAAATGACAAATAACAGTGGACCCAGCACCAATCCCCGAGGCACTCCGCTGGTCACAGGCCTCCAGTGTGAAAACCAAACCTTTACAGCCACCCTCTGTCTTCTGTCAGCAAGCCAATTTTGTTTCCATTCAGCTACCTCAGACTGGATCCCGTGAGATTTAACATTACTCAACAACTTACCATGAGGTACCTTGTCAAAGGCCTTGCTAAAGTCCATGTAGACAACATCAACTGTACTGCCCTCATCTACCTCCTTGGTTACCCTTTCAAAAAACTCAATCAAATTTATGAGACATGATTTTCCACTCACAAAGCCATGCTGACTGTTCCTAATCAGTCCATGCGTCTCTAAATGCCTATAGATCCTGTCTCTCAAAATACCTTCCAAAAACTGACCCACCACAGATGTGAGGCTCACCGGCCTGTAGCACCCAGGCTTTTCCCTGCAGCCCTTTTTAAACAAAGGCACAACATTTGCCACCCTCCAATCTTCAGGCATCTCACATGTGATTATCAATGATTCAAATGTCTCTGCTCGGGGAACCGCAATTTCCTCCCTAGCCTCCCACAACGTCCTGGGATATACCTCATCAGGGAATTTATCGACCTTGATGTGCTTTAAGACTTCCAGCACCTCCTTCTCCGTTATAGGTACATTCCTCAAGACATCACTATTTATTTCCCCAAGCTCCCTCACATCCATACTTTTCTCAACAGTGAATAATGATGAGGAATATTCATTTAGGATCTCCCCAACTCTTGTGGATCCGCACATAGATGACCCTGTTGACCTTAGTGAGACACAACTCTCTCCCTAGTTACTCTTTTGGTCTTTATGTATTTGTAGAAGCTCTTTGGATTCTCCTTTGACTTGTCTGCCAAAACAATCTTGTGTACCCTTTTTGCCCCCCTGATTTCTCTCAACTCTACTCCTAAACCCCTATTCTCTTCAAGGGATTCACTCGATCAAGCTGCCTATGCATGTCATGGTCTCCTTCTTCTTCTTGACCAGGACCTCAAGAACCCCAGTCATCCAGGGTTCCCTACTTCTACCAGCCTTGCCCTTCACTCCAAGTGGAATGTGCTTACCCTGAACCCTGGTTAAAACACTTTTGAAAGCCTGCCACTTATCAGGCATCCCTTTGCCGTCCCACAGACTCCCCCAATTCACTTTTGAAAGTTCCTGCCTGATACCATCAAAATTGGCCTTGCCCCAATTTAGAATTTTAAACTTTGGGCCAGACCTTTCATTCCCCATAGCTATCTTAAAACTAATGGAATTATGGTCACTGGTCCCAAAGTGATCCCTCACTAACACTTCTGTCACCTGCTTTTCCTTATTTCCCAAGGGATGAGGGAGGGAGAGAGGGAGAGCTGGGGAGAGGGATTGACAGTTGTGGAGACAGGTGTTTGTGGAATCCAGGGGAGTTAACAGAACGCAACTGGGGAGAATACAGGTCAGTTTTAATTTAATCTGAATCAATGAAGTGTTAACAGCCTTATGGGCAGTTTTGAAGACAGTCACAATCGATATACAGTCCACAGTGAGATTGGTAACACATCCCTTTTCTCTCTCCACTCCCTCATGTTGTGGGGACTCGCTGCAAGTATTTTACTGGTTTGCATGGCTTTCAGAATTTCTGTAATCGAGGAACACAACCAACAGTGTGTGTGACAGAGAGAGTTTGAGAGATTTAGAGAGAGAGAGAAAGAGAGAGGGAGAGATTGAGAGAGACTCAGAGAGTGGGTGAGAATTCTGCAGTATTTCATGCTTCTCGCTGGGACGGAGATGGACAAATTGAGCAAGTGAGGAACAGAGAGAGTCACAGAGAGACGGGGAGATATTCACCAATTTAAACATTATTGTGGATTTGCAATGGACAGCAGGCTGTTTGAGATTCAGAAACAAGTATATTAAGCTGGAACATTACGGCAAATTGGCACTTATTAAAACATGAACACAAAGAAAACACTCAGACACAGAGAGGCACACACAGACACAGGCATGCAAACATGTAGGCAGAGACACAAAGAGTGACTGATTAACACTTAGATTTCTAACAATAAATGCCCTGATTAAACTGTCACTGGATGGTGGGGTTAACCCAGCAAACCCACACAGCTGGGTCAGAATCAGAACTCACCTTCTGCACTCACTGAAACGCTCCTGTATCACCTGCCTTATTGCAATGGGATGCCGCGTTTGGGAGCAGGACAGGGACATGGGGTGTGGACAACTGCACATGGGGAGGAGAAGGACGAGGAATCTATCAGAGAATCCACACAAACCAGGGAGAAACAAACAAGGAAACACATGCTGAAACTGAGAGATTGCTGTGTGGAAAGATTTAGAAATTGTTGGGAACATTGACCCAGTGAAATGTTGCCAATGTGATCAGAATAGATATGGTAAAATCTTTCTGCAGCATTAAGGCACGCAGTGTACTGAGTGGAACAATATTGTAGCATTCCAAAATAAACTACATTGGGCTTTGCACTGTCTGAATGCACCTGCTATTGGTCTGTGGTTCTGCAATTTCCTCACTGACAAAAACATGAATACAGTCTGTATAAATGATTCGAGTTTTCAACATGAGGTGCGCTTTGGATGTCAAGGAGAATATAGGACAGGAGAAGGCAAGGAAGGGAAGCTTCTGTTAGATTCTGAAATCACCCACACAGCACAAGATAGGCAGACAATCACACTCACAGCCACAGACTCACGCTCAGACTGTGCTGCAGGCAAAGATTATGAAGGGAAATTGCCAAAAGCATTTGATGGGGACAGTGTAGAGGAAGCTTTACTCTGTATCTAACCCCGTGCTGTATCTGTCCTGGGTGTGTTTGATGGGGGACAATGTAGAGGAAGCTTTACTCTGCATCTAACCCCGTGCTGTATCTGTCCTGGGAGTGTTTGATGGGGACAGTGTAGAGGGAGCTTTACTCTGCATCTAACCCCGTGCTGTACCTGTCCTGGGAGTGTTTGATGGGGACAGTGTAGAGGGAGCTTTACTCTGCATCTAACCCCGTGCTGTACCTGTCCTGGGAGTGTTTGATGGGGACAGTGTGGAGGGAGCTTTACTCTGTATCTAACCCCGTGCTGTACCTGTCCTGGGTGTGTTTGATGGGGACAATGTAGAGGGAGCTTTACTCTGCATCTAACCCCGTGCTGTACCTGTCCTGGGAGTGTTTGATGGGGACAGTGTAGAGGGAGCTTTACTCTGCATCTAACCCCGTGCTGTACCTGTCCTGGGAGTGTTTGATGGGGACAGTGTGGAGGGAGCTTTACTCTGTATCTAACCCCGTGCTGTACCTGTCCTGGGTGTGTTTGATGGGGACAATGTAGAGGGAGCTTTACTCTGCATCTAACCCCGTGCTGTACCTGTCCTGGGAGTGTTTGATGGGGACAGTGTAGAGGGAGCTTTACTCTGCATCTAACCCCGTGCTGTACCTGTCCTGGAAGTGTTTGATGGGGACAGTGTGGAGGGAGCTTTACTCTGTATCTAACCCCGTGCTGTACCTGTCCTGGGTGTGTTTGATGGGGACAATGTAGAGGGAGCTTTACTCTGCATCTAACCCCGTGCTGTACCTGTCCTGGGAGTGTTTGATGGGGACAGTGTAGAGGGAGCTTTACTCTGCATCTAACCCCGTGCTGTACCTGTCCTGGGAGTGTTTGATGGGGACAGTGTGGAGGGAGCTTTACTCTGCATCTAACCCCGTGCTGTACCTGTCCAGGGTGTGTTTGATGGGGGACAGTGGAGAGGGAGCTTTACTCTGTATCTAACCCCGTGCTGTACCTGTCCTGGGAGTGTTTGATGGGGACAGTGTAGAGGAAGCTTTACTCTGTATCTAACCCCGTGCTGTCCCTGTCCTGGGAGTGTTTGATGGGGGACAGTGTAGAGGAAGCTTTACTGCATCTAACCCCGTGCTGTATCTGTCCTGGGAGTGTTTGATGGGGGACAGTGTAGAGGGAGATTTACTCTGCATCTAACCCCGTGCTGTACCTGTCCAGGGTGTGTTTGATGGGGGACAATGTAGAGGGAGCTTTACTCTGCATCTAACCCCGTGCTGTACCTGTCCTGGGAGTGTTTGATGGGGACAGTGTAGAGGGAGCTTTACTCTGTATCTAACCCCGTGCTGTATCTGTCCTGGGAGTGTTTGATGGGGACAGTGTAGAGGAAACTTTACTCTGCATCGAACCCCGTGCTGTACCTGTCCTGGGAGTGTTTGATGGGGGACAGTGTAGAGGGAGCTTTACTCTGTATCTAACCCCGTGCTGTATCTGTCCTGGGAGTGTTTGATGGGGGACAGTGTAGAGGAAGCTTTACTCTGCATCTAACCCCGTGCTGTACCTGTCCTGGGAGTGTTTGATGGGGACAGTGTAGAGGGAGCTTTACTCTGCATCTAACCCCGTGCTGTACCTGTCCAGGGTGTGTTTGATGGGGGACAATGTAGAGGGAGCTTTACTCTGCATCTAGCCCCGTGCTGTACCTGTCCTGGGAGTGTTTGATGGGGACAGTGTAGAGGGAGCTTTACTCTGTATCTAACCCCGTGCTGTATCTGTCCTGGGAGTGTTTGATGGGGACAGTGTAGAGGAAACTTTACTCTGCATCTAACCCCGTGCTGTACCTGTCCTGGGAGTGTTTGATAGGGGACAGTGTAGAGGGAGCTTTACTCTGTATCTAACCCCGTGCTGTATCTGTCCTGGGAGTGTTTGATGGGGGACAGTGTAGAGGAAGCTTTACTCTGCATCTAACCCCGTGCTGTACCTGTCCTGGGAGTGTTTGATGGGGCCAGTGTAGAGGGAGCTTTACTCTGCATCTAACCCCGTGCTGTACCTGTCCTGGAAGTGTTTGAAGGGGACAGTGTCGAGGGAGCTTTACTCTGTATCTAACCCCGTGCTGTGCCTGTCCAGGGTGTGTTTGATGGGGGACAGTGTAGAGGGAGCTTTACTCTGGATCGAACCCCGTGCTGTATCTGTCCTGGGAGAGTTTGATGGGGACAGTGTAGAGGGAGCTTTACTCTGTATCTAACCCCGTGCTGTATCTGTCCTGGGAGTGTTTGATGGGGACAGTGTAGAGGGAGCTTTACTCTGTATCTCACCCCGTGCTGTATCTGTCCTGGGAGTGTTTGATGGGGACAGTGTAGAGGGAGCTTTACTCTGCATCTCACCCCGTGCTGTCCCTTTCCTGGGAGTGTTTGATGGGGGACAGTGTAGAGGAAGCTTTACTGCATCTAACCCCGTGCTGTACCTGTCCTGGGAGTGTTTGATGGGGGACAGTGTAGAGGGAGCTTTACTCTGTATCTAACCCCGTGCTGTACTTGTCCAGGGTGTGTTTGATGGGGGACAATGCAGAGGGAGCTTTACTCTGCATCTAACCCCGTGCTGTACCTGTCCTGGGAGTGTTTGATGGGGGACAGTGTAGAGGGAGCTTTACTCTGTATCTAACGCCGTGCTGTACCTGTCCAGGGTGTGTTTGATGGGGGACAATGTAGAGGGAGCTTTACTCTGCATCTAACCCCGTGCTGTACCTGTCCTGGGAGTGTTTGATGGGGACAGTGTAGAGGGAGCTTTACTCTGTATCTAACCCCGTGCTGTATCTGTCCTGGGAGTGTTTGATGGGGACAGTGTAGAGGAAGCTTTACTCTGCATCTAACCCCGTGCTGTACCTGTCCTGGGAGTGGTTGATGGGGGACAGTGTAGAGGGAGCTTTACTCTGTATCTAACCCCGTGCTGTATCTGTCCTGGGAGTGTTTGATGGGGGACAGTGTAGAGGAAGCTTTACTCTGCATCTAACCCCGTGCTGTACCTGTCCTGGGAGTGTTTGATGGGGACAGTGTAGAGGGAGCTTTACTCTGCATCTAACCCCGTGCTGTACCTGTCCTGGGAGTGTTTGAAGGGGACAGTGTCGAGGGAGCTTTACTCTGTATCTAACCCCGTGCTGTGCCTGTCCAGGGTGTGTTTGATGGGGGACAGTGTAGAGGGAGCTTTACTCTGTATCTAACCCCGTGCTGTATCTGTCCTGGGAGAGTTTGATGGGGACAGTGTAGAGGGAGCTTTACTCTGTATCTAACCCCGTGCTGTATCTGTCCTGGGAGTGTTTGATGGGGACAGTGTAGAGGGAGCTTTACTCTGTATCTAACGCCGTGCTGTATCTGTCCTGGGAGTGTTTGATGGGGACAGTGTAGAGGGAGCTTTACTCTGCATCTAACCCCGTGCTGTCCCTGTCCTGGGAGTGTTTGATGGGGGACAGTGTAGAGGAAGCTTTACTGCATCTAACCCCGTGCTGTATCTGTCCTGGGAGTGTTTGATGGGGGACAGTGTAGAGGGAGCTTTACTCTGCATCAAACCCCGTGCTTTATCTGTCCAGGGAGTGTTTGATGGGGGACAGTGTAGAGGGAGCTTTACTCTGTATCTAACCCCGTGCTGCACCTGTCCAGGGTGTGTTTGATGGGGGACAATGTGGAGGGAGCTTTACTCTGTATCTAACCCCGTGCTGTACCTGTCCAGGGTGTGTTTGATGGGGGACAATGTAGAGGGAGCTTTACTCTGTATCTAACCCCGTGCTGTACTTGTCCAGGGTGTGTTTGATGGGGGACAATGTAGAAGGAGCTTTACTCTGCATCTAACCCCGTGCTGTACCTGTCCTGGGAATGTTTGATGGGGGACAGTATAGAGGGAGCTTTACTCTGTATCTAACCCCGTGCTGTACCTGTCCAGGGTGTGTTTGATGGGGGACAATGGAGAGGGAGCTTTACTCTGCATCTAACCCCGTGCTGTACCTGTCCTGGGAGTGTTTGATGGGGACAGTGTAGAGGGAGCTTTACTCTGTATCTAACCCCGTGCTGTATCTGTCCTGGGAGTGTTTGATGGGGACAGTGTTGAGGAAGCTTTCCTCTGCATCTAACCCCGTGCTGTACCTGTCCTGGGAGTGTTTGATGGGGGACAGTGTAGAGGGAGCTTTACTCTGTATCTAACCCCGTGCTGTATCTGTCCTGGGAGTGTTTGATGGGGGACAGTGTAGAGGAAGCTTTACTCTGCATCTAACCCCGTGCTGTACCTGTCCTGGGAGTGTTTGATGGGGACAGTGTAGAGGGAGCTTTACTCTGCATCTAACCCCGTGCTGTACCTGTCCTGGGAGTGTTTGATGGGGGACAGTGTAGAGGGAGCTTTACTCTGCATCTAACCCCGTGCTGTACCTGTCCTGGGAGTGTTTGATGGGGACAGTGTAGAGGAAGCTTTACTCTGTATCTAACCCCGTGCTGTATCTGTCCAGGGAGTGTTTGATGGGGACGGTGTAGAGGGAGCTTTACTCTGCATCTAACCCCATGCTGTACCTGTCCTGGGAGTGTTTGATGGAGACAGTGAAGAGGGAGCTTTACTCTGCATCTAACCCCGTGCTCTACCTGTCCTGGGTGTGTTTGATGGGGACAGTGCAGAGGGAGCTTTACTCTGCATCTAACCCCGTGCTCTACCTGTCCTGGGTGTGTTTGATGGGGGACAGTGTCGAGGGAGCTTTACTCTGTATCGAACCCCGTGCTGTATCTGTCCTGGGAGTGTTTGATGGGGGACAGTGTCGAGGGAGCTTTACTCTGCATCTCACCCCGTGCTGTATCTGTCCTGGGAGTGTTTGATGGGGACAGTGTAGAGGGAGCTTTACTCTGTATCTAACCCCGTGCTGTACCTGTCCTGGGAGTGTTTGATGGGGACAGTGTAGAGGGAGCTTTACTCTGTATCTAACCCCGTGCTGTACCTGTCCTGGGAGTGTTTGATGGGGACAGTGTAGAGGAAGCTTTACTCTGTATCTAACCCCGTGCTGTACCTGTCCTGGGAGTGTTTGATGGGGACAGTGTAGAGGAAGCTTTACTCTGCATCTAACCCCGTGCTGTACCTGTCCTGGGAGTGTTTGATGGGGGACAGTGTCGAGGCAGCTTTACTCTGTATCTAACCCCGTGCTGTACCTGTCCTGGGAGTGTTTGATGGCGACAGTGTAGAGGGAGCTTTACTCTGCATCTAACCCCGTGCTGTATCTGTCCTGGGAGTGTTTGATGGGGGACAATGTAGAGGAAGCTTTACTCTGCATCTAACCCCGTGCTGTACCTGTCCTGGGAGTGTTTGATGGGGGACAGTGTAGAGGAAGCTTTACTCTGTATCTAACCCCGTGCTGTACCTGTCCTGGGAGTGTTTGATGGGGACAGTGTAGAGGGAGCTTTACTCTGCATCTAACCCCGTGCTGTACCTGTCCTGGGAGTGTTTGATGGGGGACAGTGTAGAGGGAGCTTTACTCTGCATCTAACCCCGTGCTGTACCTGTCCTGGGAGTGTTTGATGGGGGACAGTGTAGAGGGAGCTTTACTCTGCATCTAACCCCGTGCTGTACCTGTCCTGGGAGTGTTTGATGGGGACAGTGTAGAGGAAGCTTTACTCTGTATCTAACCCCGTGCTGTATCTGTCCAGGGAGTGTTTGATGGGGACAGTGTAGAGGGAGCTTTACTCTGCATCTAACCCCATGCTGTACCTGTCCTGGGAGTGATTGATGGGGACAGTGTAGAGGGAGCTTTACTCTGCATCTAACCCCGTGCTCTACCTGTCCTGGGTGTGTTTGATGGGGACAGTGTAGAGGGAGCTTTACTCTGCATCTAACCCCGTGCTCTACCTGTCCTGGGTGTGTTTGATGGGGGACAGTGTCGAGGGAGCTTTACTCTGTATCTAACCCCGTGCTGTATCTGTCCTGGGAGTGTTTGATGGGGGACAGTGTCGAGGGAGCTTTACTCTGCATCTAACCCCGTGCTGTATCTGTCCTGGGAGTGTTTGATGGGGACAGTGTAGAGGGAGCTTTACTCTGTATCTAACCCCGTGCTGTACCTGTCCTGGGAGTGTTTGATGGGGGACAGTGTCGAGGGAGCTTTACTCTGCATCTAACCCCGTGCTGTTTCTGTCCTGGGAGTGTTTGATGGGGACAGTGTAGAGGGAGCTTTACTCTGTATCTAACCCCGTGCTGTACCTGTCCTGGGAGTGTTTGATGGGGGACAGTGCAGAGGGAGCTTCACTCTGTATCTAACCCCGTGCTGTACCTGTCCTGGGAGTGTTTGATGGGGGACAGTGTCGAGGCAGCTTTATTCTGTACCTAAACCCATGCTATACCTGTCCTGGGAGTGTTTGATGGGGACAGTGTAGAGGGAGCTTTACTCTGTATGTAACCCCGTGCTGTACCTGTCCTGGGAGTGTTTGATGGGGACAGTGTAGAGGGAGGTTTACTCTGTATCTAACGCCGTGCTGTACCTGTCCTGGGAGTTTTTGATGGGGACAGTGTAGAGGGAGCTTTACTCTGTATCTAACCCCGTGCTGCACCTGTCCGGGGAGTGTTTGATGGGGACAGTGTGGATGGAGCTTTACTTTGTACCTAAACGCGTGCTGTACCTCTCCTGAGAATGTTTGATGGGGACAGTGTAGATGGAGCTTTACTCTGCATCTAACCCCGTGCTGTCCCTGTCCTGGGAGTGTTTGATGGGGGACAGTGTAGAGGAAGCTTTACTGCATCTAACCCCGTGCTGTATCTGTCCTGGGAGTGTTTGATGGGGGACAGTGTAGAGGGAGCTTTACTCTGCATGAAACCCCGTGCTGTATCTGTCCAGGGAGTGTTTGATGGGGGACAGTGTAGAGGGAGCTTTACTCTGTATCTAACCCCGTGCTGTACCTGTCCAGGGTGTGTTTGATGGGGGACAATGTAGAGGGAGCTTTACTCTGTATCTAACCCCGTGCTGTACCTGTCCAGGGTGTGTTTGATGGGGGACAATGTAGAGGGAGCTTTACTCTGTATCTAACCCCGTGCTGTACTTGTCCAGGGTGTGTTTGATGGGGGAAAATGTAGAGGGAGCTTTACTCTGCATCTAACTCCGTGCTGTACCTGTCCTGGGAGTGTTTGATGGGGGACAGTGTAGAGGGAGCTTTACTCTGTATCTAACCCCGTGCTGTACCTGTCCAGGGTGTGTTTGATGGGGGACAATGTAGAGGGAGCTTTACTCTGCATCTAACCCCGTGCTGTACCTGTCCTGGGAGTGTTTGATGGGGACAGTGTAGAGGGAGCTTTACTCTGAATCTAACCCCGTGCTGTATCTGTCCTGGGAGTGTTTGATGTGGACAGTGTAGAGGAAGCTTTACTCTGCATCTAACCCCGTGCTGTACCTGTCCTGGGAGTGTTTGATGGGGGACAGTGTAGAGGGAGCTTTACTCTGTATCTCACCCCGTGCTGTATCTGTCCTGGGAGTGTTTGATGGGGGACAGTGTAGAGGAAGCTTTACTCTGCATCTAACCCCGTGCTCTACCTGTCCTGGGAGTTTTTGATGGGGACAGTGTAGAGGGAGCTTTACTCTGCATCTAACCCCGTGCTGTACCTGTCCTGGGAGTGTTTGATGGGGGACAGTGTAGAGGGAGCTTTACTCTGCATCTAACCCCGTGCTGTATCTGTCCTGGGAGTGTTTGATGGGGACAATGTAGAGGGAGCTTTACTCTGTATCTAACCCCGTGCTGTACCTGTCCTGGGAGTGTTTGATGGGGACAGTGTAGAGGGAGGTTTACTCTGTATCTAACCCCGTGCTGTACCTGTCCTGGGAGTTTTTGATGGGGACAGAGTAGAGGGAGCTTTACTCTGTATCTAACCCCGTGCTGTACCTGTCCTGGGAGTGTTTGATGGGGACAGTGTAGAGGGAGCTTTACTCTGGATCTAACCCCGTGCTGCACCTGTCCGGGGAGTGTTTGATGGGGACAGTGTGGATGGAGCTTTACTTTGTACCGAAACGCGTGCTGTACCTCTCCTGAGAATGTTTGATGGGGACAGTGTAGATGGAGCTTTACTCTGCATCTAACCCCGTGCTGTCCCTGTCCTGGGAGTGTTTGATGGGGGACAGTGTAGAGGAAGCTTTACTGCATCTAACCCTGTGCTGTATCTGTCCTGGGAGTGTTTGATGGGGGACAGTGTAGAGGGAGCTTTACTCTGCATGAAACCCCGTGCTGTATCTGTCCAGGGAGTGTTTGATGGGGGACAGTGTAGAGGGAGCTTTACTCTGTATCTAACCCCGTGCTGTACCTGTCCAGGGTGTGTTTGATGGGGGACAATGTAGAGGGAGCTTTACTCTGTATCTAACCCCGTGCTGTACCTGTCCAGGGTGTGTTTGATGGGGGACAATGTAGAGGGAGCTTAACTCTGTATCTAACCCCGTGCTGTACTTGTCCAGGGTGTGTTTGATGGGGGACAATGTAGAGGGAGCTTTACTCTGCATCTAACCCCGTGCTGTACCTGTCCTGGGAGTGTTTGATGGGGGACAGTGTAGAGGGAGCTTTACTCTGTATCTAACCCCGTGCTGTACCTGTCCAGGGTGTGTTTGATGGGGGACAATGTAGAGGGAGCTTTACTCTGCATCTAACCCCGTGCTGTACCTGTCCTGGGAGTGTTTGATGGGGACAGTGTAGAGGGAGCTTTACTCTGTATCTAACCCCGTGCTGTATCTGTCCTGGGAGTGTTTGATGGGGACAGTGTAGAGGAAGCTTTACTCTGCATCTAACCCCGTGCTGTACCTGTCCTGGGAGTGTTTGATGGGGGACAGTGTAGAGGGAGCTTTACTCTGTATCTCACCCCGTGCTGTATCTGTCCTGGGAGTGTTTGATGGGGGACAGTGTAGAGGAAGCTTTACTCTGCATCTAACCCCGTGCTGTACCTGTCCTGGGAGTTTTTGATGAGGACAGTGTAGAGGGAGCTTTACTCTGCATCTAACCCCGTGCTGTACCTGTCCTGGGAGTGTTTGATGGGGGACAGTGTAGAGGGAGCTTTACTCTGCATCTAACCCCGTGCTGTATCTGTCCTGGGAGTGTTTGATGGGGACAATGTAGAGGGAGCTTTACTCTGCATCTAACCCCGTGCTGTATCTGTCCTGGGAGTGTTTGATGGGGACAATGTAGAGGGAGCTTTACTCTGCATCTATCCCCGTGCTGTACCTGTCCTGGGAGTGTTTGATGGGGGACAGTGTAGAGGGAGCTTTACTCTGCATCTAACCCCGTGCTGTACCTGTCCTGGGAGTGTTTGATGGGGGACAGTGTCGTGGGAGCTTTTCTCTGCATCTAACCCCGTGCTGTACCTGTCCTGGGAGTGTTTGATGGGGACAGTGTAGAGGAAGCTTTACTCTGTATCTAACCCCGTGCTGTATCTGTCCAGGGAGTGTTTGATGGGGACAGTGTAGAGGGAGCTTTACTCTGCATCTAACCCCATGCTGTACCTGTCCTGGGAGTGTTTGATGGGGACAGTGTAGAGGGAGCTTTACTCTGCATCTAACCCCGTGCTCTACCTGTCCTGGGTGTGTTTGATGGGGACAGTGTAGAGGGAGCTTTACTCTGCATCTAACCCCGTGCTCTACCTGTCCTGGGTGTGTTTGATGGGGGACAGTGTCGAGGGAGCTTTACTCTGTATCGAACCCCGTGCTGTATCTGTCCTGGGAGTGTTTGATGGGGGACAGTGTCGAGGGAGCTTTACTCTGCATCTAACCCCGTGCTGTATCTGTCCTGGTAGTGTTTGATGGGGCCAGTGTAGAGGGAGCTTTACTCTGTATCTAACCCCGTGCTGTACCTGTCCTGGGAGTGTTTGATGGGGACAGTGTAGAGGGAGCTTTACTCTGTATCTAACCCCGTGCTGTACCTGTCCTGGGAGTGTTTGATGGGGACAGTGTAGAGGAAGCTTTACTCTGTATCTAACCCCGTGCTGTACCTGTCCTGGGAGTGTTTGATGGGGACAGTGTAGAGGAAGCTTTACTCTGCATCTAACCCCGTGCTGTACCTGTCCTGGGAGTGTTTGATGGGGGACAGTGTCGAGGCAGCTTTACTCTGTATCTAACCCCGTGCTGTACCTGTCCTGGGAGTGTTTGATGGGGGACAGTGTAGAGGGAGCTTTACTCTGCATCTAACCCCGTGCTGTATCTGTCCTGGGAGTGTTTGATGGGGGACAATGTAGAGGAAGCTTTACTCTGCATCTAACCCCGTGCTGTACCTGTCCTGGGAGTGTTTGATGGGGGACAGTGTAGAGGAAGCTTTACTCTGTATCTAACCCCGTGCTGTATCTGTCCTGGGAGTATTTGATGGGGGACAGTGTAGAGGAAGCTTTACTCTGCATCTAACCCCGTGCTGTACCTGTCCTGGGAGTGTTTGATGGGGACAGTGTAGAGGGAGCTTTACTCTGCATCTAACCCCGTGCTGTACCTGTCCTGGGAGTGTTTGATGGGGGACAGTGTAGAGGGAGCTTTACTCTGCATCTAACCCCGTGCTGTATCTGTCCTGGGAGTGTTTGATGGGGACAATGTAGAGGGAGCTTTACTCTGCATCTAACCCCGTGCTGTATCTGTCCTGGGAGTGTTTGATGGGGACAATGTAGAGGGAGCTTTACTCTGCATCTATCCCCGTGCTGTACCTGTCCTGGGAGTGTTTGATGGGGACAGTGTAGAGGGAGCTTTACTCTGCATCTAACCCCGTGCTGTATCTGTCCTGGGAGTGTTTGATGGGGAACAATGTAGAGGAAGCTTTACTCTGCATCTAACCCCGTGCTGTACCTGTCCTGGGAGTGTTTGATGGGGGACAGTGTAGAGGGAGCTTTACTCTGTATCTAACCCCGTGCTGTACCTGTCCAGGGTGTGTTTGATGGGGGACAATGTAGAGGGAGCTTTACTCTGCATCTAACCCCGTGCTGCACCTGTCCTGGGAGTGTTTGATGGGGACAGTGTAGAGGGAGCTTTACTCTGTATCTAACCCCGTGCTGTATCTGTCCTGGGAGTGTTTGATGGGGACAGTGTCGAGGAAGCTTTACTCTGCATCTAACCCCGTGCTGTACCTGTCCTGGGAGTGTTTGATGGGGGACAGTGTAGAGGGAGCTTTACTCTGTATCTAATCCCGTGCTGTATCTGTCCTGGGAGTGTTTGATGGGGGACAGTGTAGAGGAAGCTTTACTCTGCATCTAACCCCGTGCTGTACCTGTCCTGGGAGTGTTTGATGGGGACAGTGTAGAGGGAGCTTTACTCTGCATCTAACCCCGTGCTGTACCTGTCCTGGGAGTGTTTGATGGGGGACAGTGTAGAGGAAGCTTTACTGCATCTAACCCCGTGCTGTATCTGTCCTGGGAGTGTTTGATGGGGGACAGTGTAGAGGGAGCTTTACTCTGCATCAAACCCCGTGCTGTACCTGTCCAGGGTGTGTTTGATGGGGGACAATGTAGAGGGAGCTTTTCTCTGTATCTAACCCCGTGCTGTACTTGTCCAGGGTGTGTTTGATGGGGGACAATGTAGAGGGAGCTTTACTCTGCATCTAACCCCGTGTTGTACCTGTCCTGGGAGTGTTTGATGGGGGACAGTGTAGAGGGAGCTTTACTCTGTATCTAACCCCGTGCTGTACCTGTCCAGGGTGTGTTTGATGGGGGACAATGGAGAGGGAGCTTTACTCTGCATCTGACCCCGTGCTGTACCTGTCCTGGGAGTGTTTGATGGGGACAGTGTAGAGGGAGCTTTACTCTGTATCTAACCCCGTGCTGTATCTGCCCTGGGAGTGTTTGATGGGGACAGTGTTGAGGAAGCTTTCCTCTGCATCTAACCCCGTGCTGTCCCTGTCCTGGGAGTGTTTGATGGGGGACAGTGTAGAGGGAGCTTTACTCTGTATCTAACCCCGTGCTGTATCTGTCCTGGGAGTGTTTGATGGGGGACAGTGTAGAGGAAGCTTTACTCTGCATCTAACCCCGTGCTGTACCTGTCCTGGGAGTGTTTGATGGGGACAGTGTAGAGGGAGCTTTACCCTGCATCTAACCCCGTGCTGTACCTGTCCTGGGAGTGTTTGATGGGGGACAGAGTAGAGGGAGCTTTACTCTGCATCTAACCCCGTGCTGTATCTGTCCTGGGAGTGTTTGATGGGGACAATGTAGAGGGAGCTTTACTCTGCATCGAACCCCGTGCTGTATCTGTCCTGGGAGTGTTTGATGGGGACAATGGAGAGGGAGCTTTACTCTGCATCTATTCCCGTGCTGTACCTGTCCTGGGAGTGTTTGATCCGGGACAGTGTAGAGGGAGCGTTACTCTGCATCTAACCCCGTGCTGTACCTGTCCTGGGAGTGTTTGATGGGGGACAGTGTCGAGGGAGCTTTACTCTGCATCTAACCCCGTGCTGTACCTGTCCTGGGAGTGTTTGATGGGGACAGTGTAGAGGGAGCTTTACTCTGTATCTAACCCCGTGCTGTATCTGTCCAGGGAGTGTTTGATGGGGACAGTGTAGAGGGAGCTTTACTCTGCATCTGACCCCATGCTGTACCTGTCCTGGGAGTGTTTGATGGGGACAGTGTAGAGGGAGCTTTACTCTGCATCTAACCCCGTGCTCTACCTGTCCTGGGTGTGTTTGATGGGGACAGTGCAGAGGGAGCTTTACTCTGCATCTAACCCCGTGCTCTACCTGTCCTGGGTGTGTTTGATGGGGGACAGTGTCGAGGGAGCTTTACTCTGTATCGAACCCCGTGCTGTATCTGTCCTGGGAGTGTTTGATGGGGGACAGTGTCGAGGGAGCTTTACTCTGCATCTCACCCCGTGCTGTATCTGGCCTGGGAGTGTTTGATGGGGACAGTGTAGAGGGAGCTTTACTCTGTATCTAACCCCGTGCTGTACCTGTCCTGGGAGTGTTTGATGGGGACAGTGTAGAGGGAGCTTTACTCTGTATCTAACCCCGTGCTGTACCTGTCCTGGGAGTGTTTGATGGGGACAGTGTAGAGGAAGCTTTACTCTGTATCTAACCCCGTGCTGTACCTGTCCTGGGAGTGTTTGATGGGGACAGTGTAGAGGAAGCTTTACTCTGCATCTAACCCCGTGCTGTACCTGTCCTGGGAGTGTTGATGGGGGACAGTGTCGAGGCAGCTTTACTCTGTATCTAACGCCGTGCTGTACCTGTCCTGGGAGTGTTTGATGGGGACAGTGTAGAGGGAGCTTTACTCTCCATCTAACCCCGTGCTGTATCTGTCCTGGGAGTGTTTGATGGGGGACAATGTAGAGGAAGCTTTACTCTGTATCTAACCCCATGCTGTACCTGTCCTGGGAGTGTTTGATGGGGACAGTGTAGAGGGAGCTTTACTCTGCATCTAACCCCGTGCTCTACCTGTCCTGGGTGTGTTTGATGGGGACAGTGCAGAGGGAGCTTTACTCTGCATCTAACCCCGTGCTCTACCTGTCCTGGGTGTGTTTGATGGGGGACAGTGTCGAGGGAGCTTTACTCTGTATCGAACCCCGTGCTGTATCTGTCCTGGGAGTGTTTGATGAGGGACAGTGTCGAGGGAGCTTTACTCTGCATCTCACCCCGTGCTGTATCTGGCCTGGGAGTGTTTGATGGGGACAGTGTAGAGGGAGCTTTACTCTGTATCTAACCCCGTGCTGTACCTGTCCTGGGAGTGTTTGATGGGGACAGTGTATAGGGAGCTTTACTCTGTATCTCACCCCGTGCTGTACCTGTCCTGGGAGTGTTTGATGGGGACAGTGTAGAGGAAGCTTTACTCTGTATCTAACCCCGTGCTGTACCTGTCCTGGGAGTGTTTGATGGGGACAGTGTAGAGGAAGCTTTACTCTGCATCTAACCCCGTGCTGTACCTGTCCTGGGAGTGTTGATGGGGGACAGTGTCGAGGCAGCTTTACTCTGTATCTAACGCCGTGCTGTACCTGTCCTGGGAGTGTTTGATGGGGACAGTGTAGAGGGAGCTTTACTCTGCATCTAACCCCGTGCTGTATCTGTCCTGGGAGTGTTTGATGGGGGACAGTGTAGAGGAAGCTTTACTCTGCATCTAACCCCGTGCTGTACCTGTCCTGGGAGTGTTTGATGGGGACAGTGTAGAGGGAGCTTTACTCTGCATCTAACCCCGTGCTGTACCTGTCCTGGGAGTGTTTGATGGGGGACAGTGTAGAGGGAGCTTTACTCTGCATCTAACCCCGTGCTGTATCTGTCCTGGGAGTGTTTGATGGGGACAATGTAGAGGGAGCTTTACTCTGCATCTATCCCCGTGCTGTACCTGTCCTGGGAGTGTTTGATGGGGGACAGTGTAGAGGGAGCTTTACTCTGTATCTAACCCCGTGCTGTATCTGTCCAGGGAGTGTTTGATGGGGACAGTGTAGAGGGAGCTTTACTCTGCATCTGACCCCATGCTGTACCTGTCCTGGGAGTGTTTGATGGGGACAGTGTAGAGGGAGCTTTACTCTGCATCTAACCCCGTGCTCTACCTGTCCTGGGTGTGTTTGATGGGGACAGTGCAGAGGGAGCTTTACTCTGCATCTAACCCCGTGCTCTACCTGTCCTGGGTGTGTTTGATGGGGGACAGTGTCGAGGGAGCTTTACTCTGTATCGAACCCCGTGCTGTATCTGTCCTGGGAGTGTTTGATGGGGGACAGTGTCGAGGGAGCTTTACTCTGCATCTCACCCCGTGCTGTATCTGGCCTGGGAGTGTTTGATGGGGACAGTGTAGAGGGAGCTTTACTCTGTATCTAACCCCGTGCTGTACCTGTCCTGGGAGTGTTTGATGGGGACAGTGTAGAGGGAGCTTTACTCTGTATCTAACCCCGTGCTGTACCTGTCCTGGGAGTGTTTGATGGGGACAGTGTAGAGGAAGCTTTACTCTGTATCTAACCCCGTGCTGTACCTGTCCTGGGAGTGTTTGATGGGGACAGTGTAGAGGAAGCTTTACTCTGCATCTAACCCCGTGCTGTACCTGTCCTGGGAGTGTTGATGGGGGACAGTGTCGAGGCAGCTTTACTCTGTATCTAACGCCGTGCTGTACCTGTCCTGGGAGTGTTTGATGGGGACAGTGTAGAGGGAGCTTTACTCTCCATCTAACCCCGTGCTGTATCTGTCCTGGGAGTGTTTGATGGGGGACAATGTAGAGGAAGCTTTACTCTGTATCTAACCCCATGCTGTACCTGTCCTGGGAGTGTTTGATGGGGACAGTGTAGAGGGAGCTTTACTCTGCATCTAACCCCGTGCTCTACCTGTCCTGGGTGTGTTTGATGGGGACAGTGCAGAGGGAGCTTTACTCTGCATATAACCCCGTGCTCTACCTGTCCTGGGTGTGTTTGATGGGGGACAGTGTCGAGGGAGCTTTACTCTGTATCGAACCCGGTGCTGTATCTGTCCTGGGAGTGTTTGATGGGGGACAGTGTCGAGGGAGCTTTACTCTGCATCTCACCCCGTGCTGTATCTGGCCTGGGAGTGTTTGATGGGGACAGTGTAGAGGGAGCTTTACTCTGTATCTAACCCCGTGCTGTACCTGTCCTGGGAGTGTTTGATGGGGACAGTGTATAGGGAGCTTTACTCTGTATCTCACCCCGTGCTGTACCTGTCCTGGGAGTGTTTGATGGGGACAGTGTAGAGGAAGCTTTACTCTGTATCTAACCCCGTGCTGTACCTGTCCTGGGAGTGTTTGATGGGGACAGTGTAGAGGAAGCTTTACTCTGCATCTAACCCCGTGCTGTACCTGTCCTGGGAGTGTTTGATGGGGGACAGTGTAGAGGGAGCTTTACTCTGCATCTAACCCCGTGCTGTACCTGTCCTGGGAGTGTTTGATGGGGGACAGTGTCGTGGGAGCTTTTCTCTGCATCTAACCCCGTGCTGTACCTGTCCTGGGAGTGTTTGATGGGGACAGTGTAGAGGAAGCTTTACTCTGTATCTAACCCCGTGCTGTATCTGTCCAGGGAGTGTTTGATGGGGACAGTGTAGAGGGAGCTTTACTCTGCATCTAACCCCATGCTGTACCTGTCCTGGGAGTGTTTGATGGGGACAGTGTAGAGGGAGCTTTACTCTGCATCTAACCCCGTGCTCTACCTGTCCTGGGTGTGTTTGATGGGGACAGTGTAGAGGGAGCTTTACTCTGCATCTAACCCCGTGCTCTACCTGTCCTGGGTGTGTTTGATGGGGGACAGTGTCGAGGGAGCTTTACTCTGTATCGAACCCCGTGCTGTATCTGTCCTGGGAGTGTTTGATGGGGGACAGTGTCGAGGGAGCTTTACTCTGCATCTAACCCCGTGCTGTATCTGTCCTGGTAGTGTTTGATGGGGCCAGTGTAGAGGGAGCTTTACTCTGTATCTAACCCCGTGCTGTACCTGTCCTGGGAGTGTTTGATGGGGACAGTGTAGAGGGAGCTTTACTCTGTATCTAACCCCGTGCTGTACCTGTCCTGGGAGTGTTTGATGGGGACAGTGTAGAGGAAGCTTTACTCTGTATCTAACCCCGTGCTGTACCTGTCCTGGGAGTGTTTGATGGGGACAGTGTAGAGGAAGCTTTACTCTGCATCTAACCCCGTGCTGTACCTGTCCTGGGAGTGTTTGATGGGGGACAGTGTCGAGGCAGCTTTACTCTGTATCTAACCCCGTGCTGTACCTGTCCTGGGAGTGTTTGATGGGGGACAGTGTAGAGGGAGCTTTACTCTGCATCTAACCCCGTGCTGTATCTGTCCTGGGAGTGTTTGATGGGGGACAATGTAGAGGAAGCTTTACTCTGCATCTAACCCCGTGCTGTACCTGTCCTGGGAGTGTTTGATGGGGGACAGTGTAGAGGAAGCTTTACTCTGTATCTAACCCCGTGCTGTATCTGTCCTGGGAGTATTTGATGGGGGACAGTGTAGAGGAAGCTTTACTCTGCATCTAACCCCGTGCTGTACCTGTCCTGGGAGTGTTTGATGGGGACAGTGTAGAGGGAGCTTTACTCTGCATCTAACCCCGTGCTGTACCTGTCCTGGGAGTGTTTGATGGGGGACAGTGTAGAGGGAGCTTTACTCTGCATCTAACCCCGTGCTGTATCTGTCCTGGGAGTGTTTGATGGGGACAATGTAGAGGGAGCTTTACTCTGCATCTAACCCCGTGCTGTATCTGTCCTGGGAGTGTTTGATGGGGACAATGTAGAGGGAGCTTTACTCTGCATCTATCCCCGTGCTGTACCTGTCCTGGGAGTGTTTGATGGGGACAGTGTAGAGGGAGCTTTACTCTGCATCTAACCCCGTGCTGTATCTGTCCTGGGAGTGTTTGATGGGGAACAATGTAGAGGAAGCTTTACTCTGCATCTAACCCCGTGCTGTACCTGTCCTGGGAGTGTTTGATGGGGGACAGTGTAGAGGGAGCTTTACTCTGTATCTAACCCCGTGCTGTACCTGTCCAGGGTGTGTTTGATGGGGGACAATGTAGAGGGAGCTTTACTCTGCATCTAACCCCGTGCTGCACCTGTCCTGGGAGTGTTTGATGGGGACAGTGTAGAGGGAGCTTTACTCTGTATCTAACCCCGTGCTGTATCTGTCCTGGGAGTGTTTGATGGGGACAGTGTCGAGGAAGCTTTACTCTGCATCTAACCCCGTGCTGTACCTGTCCTGGGAGTGTTTGATGGGGGACAGTGTAGAGGGAGCTTTACTCTGTATCTAATCCCGTGCTGTATCTGTCCTGGGAGTGTTTGATGGGGGACAGTGTAGAGGAAGCTTTACTCTGCATCTAACCCCGTGCTGTACCTGTCCTGGGAGTGTTTGATGGGGACAGTGTAGAGGGAGCTTTACTCTGCATCTAACCCCGTGCTGTACCTGTCCTGGGAGTGTTTGATGGGGGACAGTGTAGAGGAAGCTTTACTGCATCTAACCCCGTGCTGTATCTGTCCTGGGAGTGTTTGATGGGGGACAGTGTAGAGGGAGCTTTACTCTGCATCAAACCCCGTGCTGTACCTGTCCAGGGTGTGTTTGATGGGGGACAATGTAGAGGGAGCTTTTCTCTGTATCTAACCCCGTGCTGTACTTGTCCAGGGTGTGTTTGATGGGGGACAATGTAGAGGGAGCTTTACTCTGCATCTAACCCCGTGTTGTACCTGTCCTGGGAGTGTTTGATGGGGGACAGTGTAGAGGGAGCTTTACTCTGTATCTAACCCCGTGCTGTACCTGTCCAGGGTGTGTTTGATGGGGGACAATGGAGAGGGAGCTTTACTCTGCATCTGACCCCGTGCTGTACCTGTCCTGGGAGTGTTTGATGGGGACAGTGTAGAGGGAGCTTTACTCTGTATCTAACCCCGTGCTGTATCTGCCCTGGGAGTGTTTGATGGGGACAGTGTTGAGGAAGCTTTCCTCTGCATCTAACCCCGTGCTGTCCCTGTCCTGGGAGTGTTTGATGGGGGACAGTGTAGAGGGAGCTTTACTCTGTATCTAACCCCGTGCTGTATCTGTCCTGGGAGTGTTTGATGGGGGACAGTGTAGAGGAAGCTTTACTCTGCATCTAACCCCGTGCTGTACCTGTCCTGGGAGTGTTTGATGGGGACAGTGTAGAGGGAGCTTTACCCTGCATCTAACCCCGTGCTGTACCTGTCCTGGGAGTGTTTGATGGGGGACAGAGTAGAGGGAGCTTTACTCTGCATCTAACCCCGTGCTGTATCTGTCCTGGGAGTGTTTGATGGGGACAATGTAGAGGGAGCTTTACTCTGCATCGAACCCCGTGCTGTATCTGTCCTGGGAGTGTTTGATGGGGACAATGGAGAGGGAGCTTTACTCTGCATCTATTCCCGTGCTGTACCTGTCCTGGGAGTGTTTGATCCGGGACAGTGTAGAGGGAGCGTTACTCTGCATCTAACCCCGTGCTGTACCTGTCCTGGGAGTGTTTGATGGGGGACAGTGTCGAGGGAGCTTTACTCTGCATCTAACCCCGTGCTGTACCTGTCCTGGGAGTGTTTGATGGGGACAGTGTAGAGGGAGCTTTACTCTGTATCTAACCCCGTGCTGTATCTGTCCAGGGAGTGTTTGATGGGGACAGTGTAGAGGGAGCTTTACTCTGCATCTGACCCCATGCTGTACCTGTCCTGGGAGTGTTTGATGGGGACAGTGTAGAGGGAGCTTTACTCTGCATCTAACCCCGTGCTCTACCTGTCCTGGGTGTGTTTGATGGGGACAGTGCAGAGGGAGCTTTACTCTGCATCTAACCCCGTGCTCTACCTGTCCTGGGTGTGTTTGATGGGGGACAGTGTCGAGGGAGCTTTACTCTGTATCGAACCCCGTGCTGTATCTGTCCTGGGAGTGTTTGATGGGGGACAGTGTCGAGGGAGCTTTACTCTGCATCTCACCCCGTGCTGTATCTGGCCTGGGAGTGTTTGATGGGGACAGTGTAGAGGGAGCTTTACTCTGTATCTAACCCCGTGCTGTACCTGTCCTGGGAGTGTTTGATGGGGACAGTGTAGAGGGAGCTTTACTCTGTATCTAACCCCGTGCTGTACCTGTCCTGGGAGTGTTTGATGGGGACAGTGTAGAGGAAGCTTTACTCTGTATCTAACCCCGTGCTGTACCTGTCCTGGGAGTGTTTGATGGGGACAGTGTAGAGGAAGCTTTACTCTGCATCTAACCCCGTGCTGTACCTGTCCTGGGAGTGTTGATGGGGGACAGTGTCGAGGCAGCTTTACTCTGTATCTAACGCCGTGCTGTACCTGTCCTGGGAGTGTTTGATGGGGACAGTGTAGAGGGAGCTTTACTCTCCATCTAACCCCGTGCTGTATCTGTCCTGGGAGTGTTTGATGGGGGACAATGTAGAGGAAGCTTTACTCTGTATCTAACCCCATGCTGTACCTGTCCTGGGAGTGTTTGATGGGGACAGTGTAGAGGGAGCTTTACTCTGCATCTAACCCCGTGCTCTACCTGTCCTGGGTGTGTTTGATGGGGACAGTGCAGAGGGAGCTTTACTCTGCATCTAACCCCGTGCTCTACCTGTCCTGGGTGTGTTTGATGGGGGACAGTGTCGAGGGAGCTTTACTCTGTATCGAACCCCGTGCTGTATCTGTCCTGGGAGTGTTTGATGAGGGACAGTGTCGAGGGAGCTTTACTCTGCATCTCACCCCGTGCTGTATCTGGCCTGGGAGTGTTTGATGGGGACAGTGTAGAGGGAGCTTTACTCTGTATCTAACCCCGTGCTGTACCTGTCCTGGGAGTGTTTGATGGGGACAGTGTATAGGGAGCTTTACTCTGTATCTCACCCCGTGCTGTACCTGTCCTGGGAGTGTTTGATGGGGACAGTGTAGAGGAAGCTTTACTCTGTATCTAACCCCGTGCTGTACCTGTCCTGGGAGTGTTTGATGGGGACAGTGTAGAGGAAGCTTTACTCTGCATCTAACCCCGTGCTGTACCTGTCCTGGGAGTGTTGATGGGGGACAGTGTCGAGGCAGCTTTACTCTGTATCTAACGCCGTGCTGTACCTGTCCTGGGAGTGTTTGATGGGGACAGTGTAGAGGGAGCTTTACTCTGCATCTAACCCCGTGCTGTATCTGTCCTGGGAGTGTTTGATGGGGGACAGTGTAGAGGAAGCTTTACTCTGCATCTAACCCCGTGCTGTACCTGTCCTGGGAGTGTTTGATGGGGACAGTGTAGAGGGAGCTTTACTCTGCATCTAACCCCGTGCTGTACCTGTCCTGGGAGTGTTTGATGGGGGACAGTGTAGAGGGAGCTTTACTCTGCATCTAACCCCGTGCTGTATCTGTCCTGGGAGTGTTTGATGGGGACAATGTAGAGGGAGCTTTACTCTGCATCTATCCCCGTGCTGTACCTGTCCTGGGAGTGTTTGATGGGGGACAGTGTAGAGGGAGCTTTACTCTGTATCTAACCCCGTGCTGTATCTGTCCAGGGAGTGTTTGATGGGGACAGTGTAGAGGGAGCTTTACTCTGCATCTGACCCCATGCTGTACCTGTCCTGGGAGTGTTTGATGGGGACAGTGTAGAGGGAGCTTTACTCTGCATCTAACCCCGTGCTCTACCTGTCCTGGGTGTGTTTGATGGGGACAGTGCAGAGGGAGCTTTACTCTGCATCTAACCCCGTGCTCTACCTGTCCTGGGTGTGTTTGATGGGGGACAGTGTCGAGGGAGCTTTACTCTGTATCGAACCCCGTGCTGTATCTGTCCTGGGAGTGTTTGATGGGGGACAGTGTCGAGGGAGCTTTACTCTGCATCTCACCCCGTGCTGTATCTGGCCTGGGAGTGTTTGATGGGGACAGTGTAGAGGGAGCTTTACTCTGTATCTAACCCCGTGCTGTACCTGTCCTGGGAGTGTTTGATGGGGACAGTGTAGAGGGAGCTTTACTCTGTATCTAACCCCGTGCTGTACCTGTCCTGGGAGTGTTTGATGGGGACAGTGTAGAGGAAGCTTTACTCTGTATCTAACCCCGTGCTGTACCTGTCCTGGGAGTGTTTGATGGGGACAGTGTAGAGGAAGCTTTACTCTGCATCTAACCCCGTGCTGTACCTGTCCTGGGAGTGTTGATGGGGGACAGTGTCGAGGCAGCTTTACTCTGTATCTAACGCCGTGCTGTACCTGTCCTGGGAGTGTTTGATGGGGACAGTGTAGAGGGAGCTTTACTCTCCATCTAACCCCGTGCTGTATCTGTCCTGGGAGTGTTTGATGGGGGACAATGTAGAGGAAGCTTTACTCTGTATCTAACCCCATGCTGTACCTGTCCTGGGAGTGTTTGATGGGGACAGTGTAGAGGGAGCTTTACTCTGCATCTAACCCCGTGCTCTACCTGTCCTGGGTGTGTTTGATGGGGACAGTGCAGAGGGAGCTTTACTCTGCATATAACCCCGTGCTCTACCTGTCCTGGGTGTGTTTGATGGGGGACAGTGTCGAGGGAGCTTTACTCTGTATCGAACCCGGTGCTGTATCTGTCCTGGGAGTGTTTGATGGGGGACAGTGTCGAGGGAGCTTTACTCTGCATCTCACCCCGTGCTGTATCTGGCCTGGGAGTGTTTGATGGGGACAGTGTAGAGGGAGCTTTACTCTGTATCTAACCCCGTGCTGTACCTGTCCTGGGAGTGTTTGATGGGGACAGTGTATAGGGAGCTTTACTCTGTATCTCACCCCGTGCTGTACCTGTCCTGGGAGTGTTTGATGGGGACAGTGTAGAGGAAGCTTTACTCTGTATCTAACCCCGTGCTGTACCTGTCCTGGGAGTGTTTGATGGGGACAGTGTAGAGGAAGCTTTACTCTGCATCTAACCCCGTGCTGTACCTGTCCTGGGAGTGTTGATGGGGGACAGTGTCGAGGCAGCTTTACTCTGTATCTAACGCCGTGCTGTACCTGTCCTGGGAGTGTTTGATGGGGACAGTGTAGAGGGAGCTTTACTCTGCATCTAACCCCGTGCTGTATCTGTCCTGGGAGTGTTTGATGGGGGACAGTGTAGAGGAAGCTTTACTCTGCATCTAACCCCGTGCTGTACCTGTCCTGGGAGTGTTTGATGGGGACAGTGTAGAGGGAGCTTTACTCTGCATCTAACCCCGTGCTGTACCTGTCCTGGGAGTGTTTGATGGGGGACAGTGTAGAGGGAGCTTTACTCTGCATCTAACCCCGTGCTGTATCTGTCCTGGGAGTGTTTGATGGGGACAATGTAGAGGGAGCTTTACTCTGCATCTAACCCCGTGCTGTATCTGTCCTGGGAGTGTTTGATGGGGACAATGTAGAGGGAGCTTTACTCTGCATCTATCCCCGTGCTGTACCTGTCCTGGGAGTGTTTGATGGGGGACAGTGTAGAGGGAGCTTTACTCTGTATCTAACCCCGTGCTGTATCTGTCCTGGGAGTGTTTGATGGGGACAGTGTTGAGGAAGCTTTCCTCTGCATCTAACCCCGTGCTGTACCTGTCCTGGGAGTGTTTGATGGGGACAGTGTAGAGGGAGCTTTACTCTGCATCTAACCCCGTGCTGTATCTGTCCTGGGAGTGTTTGATGGGGGACAGTGTAGAGGAAGCTTTACTCTGCATCTAACCCCGTGCTGTACCTGTCCTGGGAGTGTTTGATGGGGACAGTGTAGAGGGAGCTTTACTCTGCATCTAACCCCGTGCTGTACCTGTCCTGGGAGTGTTTGATGGGGGACAGTGTAGAGGGAGCTTTACTCTGCATCTAACCCCGTGCTGTATCTGTCCTGGGAGTGTTTGATGGGGACAATGTAGAGGGAGCTTTACTCTGCATCTATCCCCGTGCTGTACCTGTCCTGGGAGTGTTTGATGGGGGACAGTGTAGAGGGAGCTTTACTCTGTATCTAACCCCGTGCTGTATCTGTCCAGGGAGTGTTTGATGGGGACAGTGTAGAGGGAGCTTTACTCTGCATCTGACCCCATGCTGTACCTGTCCTGGGAGTGTTTGATGGGGACAGTGTAGAGGGAGCTTTACTCTGCATCTAACCCCGTGCTCTACCTGTCCTGGGTGTGTTTGATGGGGACAGTGCAGAGGGAGCTTTACTCTGCATCTAACCCCGTGCTCTACCTGTCCTGGGTGTGTTTGATGGGGGACAGTGTCGAGGGAGCTTTACTCTGTATCGAACCCCGTGCTGTATCTGTCCTGGGAGTGTTTGATGGGGGACAGTGTCGAGGGAGCTTTACTCTGCATCTCACCCCGTGCTGTATCTGGCCTGGGAGTGTTTGATGGGGACAGTGTAGAGGGAGCTTTACTCTGTATCTAACCCCGTGCTGTACCTGTCCTGGGAGTGTTTGATGGGGACAGTGTAGAGGGAGCTTTACTCTGTATCTAACCCCGTGCTGTACCTGTCCTGGGAGTGTTTGATGGGGACAGTGTAGAGGAAGCTTTACTCTGTATCTAACCCCGTGCTGTACCTGTCCTGGGAGTGTTTGATGGGGACAGTGTAGAGGAAGCTTTACTCTGCATCTAACCCCGTGCTGTACCTGTCCTGGGAGTGTTGATGGGGGACAGTGTCGAGGCAGCTTTACTCTGTATCTAACGCCGTGCTGTACCTGTCCTGGGAGTGTTTGATGGGGACAGTGTAGAGGGAGCTTTACTCTCCATCTAACCCCGTGCTGTATCTGTCCTGGGAGTGTTTGATGGGGGACAATGTAGAGGAAGCTTTACTCTGTATCTAACCCCATGCTGTACCTGTCCTGGGAGTGTTTGATGGGGACAGTGTAGAGGGAGCTTTACTCTGCATCTAACCCCGTGCTCTACCTGTCCTGGGTGTGTTTGATGGGGACAGTGCAGAGGGAGCTTTACTCTGCATATAACCCCGTGCTCTACCTGTCCTGGGTGTGTTTGATGGGGGACAGTGTCGAGGGAGCTTTACTCTGTATCGAACCCCGTGCTGTATCTGTCCTGGGAGTGTTTGATGGGGGACAGTGTCGAGGGAGCTTTACTCTGCATCTCACCCCGTGCTGTATCTGGCCTGGGAGTGTTTGATGGGGACAGTGTAGAGGGAGCTTTACTCTGTATCTAACCCCGTGCTGTACCTGTCCTGGGAGTGTTTGATGGGGACAGTGTATAGGGAGCTTTACTCTGTATCTCACCCCGTGCTGTACCTGTCCTGGGAGTGTTTGATGGGGACAGTGTAGAGGAAGCTTTACTCTGTATCTAACCCCGTGCTGTACCTGTCCTGGGAGTGTTTGATGGGGACAGTGTAGAGGAAGCTTTACTCTGCATCTAACCCCGTGCTGTACCTGTCCTGGGAGTGTTGATGGGGGACAGTGTCGAGGCAGCTTTACTCTGTATCTAACGCCGTGCTGTACCTGTCCTGGGAGTGTTTGATGGGGACAGTGTAGAGGGAGCTTTACTCTGCATCTAACCCCGTGCTGTATCTGTCCTGGGAGTGTTTGATGGGGGACAGTGTAGAGGAAGCTTTACTCTGCATCTAACCCCGTGCTGTACCTGTCCTGGGAGTGTTTGATGGGGACAGTGTAGAGGGAGCTTTACTCTGCATCTAACCCCGTGCTGTACCTGTCCTGGGAGTGTTTGATGGGGGACAGTGTAGAGGGAGCTTTACTCTGCATCTAACCCCGTGCTGTATCTGTCCTGGGAGTGTTTGATGGGGACAATGTAGAGGGAGCTTTACTCTGCATCTAACCCCGTGCTGTATCTGTCCTGGGAGTGTTTGATGGGGACAATGTAGAGGGAGCTTTACTCTGCATCTATCCCCGTGCTGTACCTGTCCTGGGAGTGTTTGATGGGGGACAGTGTAGAGGGAGCTTTACTCTGTATCTAACCCCGTGCTGTATCTGTCCTGGGAGTGTTTGATGGGGACAGTGTTGAGGAAGCTTTCCTCTGCATCTAACCCCGTGCTGTCCCTGTCCTGGGAGTGTTTGATGGGGGACAGTGTAGAGGGAGCTTTACTCTGTATCTAACCCCGTGCTGTATCTGTCCTGGGAGTGTTTGATGGGGGACAGTGTAGAGGAAGCTTTACTCTGCATCTAACCCCGTGCTGTACCTGTCCTGGGAGTGTTTGATGGGGACAGTGTAGAGGGAGCTTTACCCTGCATCTAACCCCGTGCTGTACCTGTCCTGGGAGTGTTTGATGGGGGACAGAGTAGAGGGAGCTTTACTCTGCATCTAACCCCGTGCTGTATCTGTCCTGGGAGTGTTTGATGGGGACAATGTAGAGGGAGCTTTACTCTGCATCGAACCCCGTGCTGTATCTGTCCTGGGAGTGTTTGATGGGGACAATGGAGAGGGAGCTTTACTCTGCATCTATTCCCGTGCTGTACCTGTCCTGGGAGTGTTTGATCCGGGACAGTGTAGAGGGAGCGTTACTCTGCATCTAACCCCGTGCTGTACCTGTCCTGGGAGTGTTTGATGGGGGACAGTGTCGAGGGAGCTTTACTCTGCATCTAACCCCGTGCTGTACCTGTCCTGGGAGTGTTTGATGGGGACAGTGTAGAGGGAGCTTTACTCTGTATCTAACCCCGTGCTGTATCTGTCCAGGGAGTGTTTGATGGGGACAGTGTAGAGGGAGCTTTACTCTGCATCTGACCCCATGCTGTACCTGTCCTGGGAGTGTTTGATGGGGACAGTGTAGAGGGAGCTTTACTCTGCATCTAACCCCGTGCTCTACCTGTCCTGGGTGTGTTTGATGGGGACAGTGCAGAGGGAGCTCTACTCTGCATCTAACCCCGTGCTCTACCTGTCCTGGGTGTGTTTGATGGGGGACAGTGTCGAGGGAGCTTTACTCTGTATCGAACCCCGTGCTGTATCTGTCCTGGGAGTGTTTGATGGGGGACAGTGTCGAGGGAGCTTTACTCTGCATCTCACCCCGTGCTGTATCTGGCCTGGGAGTGTTTGATGGGGACAGTGTAGAGGGAGCTTTACTCTGTATCTAACCCCGTGCTGTACCTGTCCTGGGAGTGTTTGATGGGGACAGTGTAGAGGGAGCTTTACTCTGTATCTAACCCCGTGCTGTACCTGTCCTGGGAGTGTTTGATGGGGACAGTGTAGAGGAAGCTTTACTCTGTATCTAACCCCGTGCTGTACCTGTCCTGGGAGTGTTTGATGGGGACAGTGTAGAGGAAGCTTTACTCTGCATCTAACCCCGTGCTGTACCTGTCCTGGGAGTGTTGATGGGGGACAGTGTCGAGGCAGCTTTACTCTGTATCTAACGCCGTGCTGTACCTGTCCTGGGAGTGTTTGATGGGGACAGTGTAGAGGGAGCTTTACTCTCCATCTAACCCCGTGCTGTATCTGTCCTGGGAGTGTTTGATGGGGGACAATGTAGAGGAAGCTTTACTCTGTATCTAACCCCATGCTGTACCTGTCCTGGGAGTGTTTGATGGGGACAGTGTAGAGGGAGCTTTACTCTGCATCTAACCCCGTGCTCTACCTGTCCTGGGTGTGTTTGATGGGGACAGTGCAGAGGGAGCTTTACTCTGCATCTAACCCCGTGCTCTACCTGTCCTGGGTGTGTTTGATGGGGGACAGTGTCGAGGGAGCTTTACTCTGTATCGAACCCCGTGCTGTATCTGTCCTGGGAGTGTTTGATGAGGGACAGTGTCGAGGGAGCTTTACTTTGCATCTCACCCCGTGCTGTATCTGGCCTGGGAGTGTTTGATGGGGACAGTGTAGAGGGAGCTTTACTCTGTATCTAACCCCGTGCTGTACCTGTCCTGGGAGTGTTTGATGGGGACAGTGTATAGGGAGCTTTACTCTGTATCTCACCCCGTGCTGTACCTGTCCTGGGAGTGTTTGATGGGGACAGTGTAGAGGAAGCTTTACTCTGTATCTAACCCCGTGCTGTACCTGTCCTGGGAGTGTTTGATGGGGACAGTGTAGAGGAAGCTTTACTCTGCATCTAACCCCGTGCTGTACCTGTCCTGGGAGTGTTGATGGGGGACAGTGTCGAGGCAGCTTTACTCTGTATCTAACGCCGTGCTGTACCTGTCCTGGGAGTGTTTGATGGGGACAGTGTAGAGGGAGCTTTACTCTGCATCTAACCCCGTGCTGTATCTGTCCTGGGAGTGTTTGATGGGGGACAGTGTAGAGGAAGCTTTACTCTGCATCTAACCCCGTGCTGTACCTGTCCTGGGAGTGTTTGATGGGGACAGTGTAGAGGGAGCTTTACTCTGCATCTAACCCCGTGCTGTACCTGTCCTGGGAGTGTTTGATGGGGGACAGTGTAGAGGGAGCTTTACTCTGCATCTAACCCCGTGCTGTATCTGTCCTGGGAGTGTTTGATGGGGACAATGTAGAGGGAGCTTTACTCTGCATCTATCCCCGTGCTGTACCTGTCCTGGGAGTGTTTGATGGGGGACAGTGTAGAGGGAGCTTTACTCTGTATCTAACCCCGTGCTGTATCTGTCCAGGGAGTGTTTGATGGGGACAGTGTAGAGGGAGCTTTACTCTGCATCTGACCCCATGCTGTACCTGTCCTGGGAGTGTTTGATGGGGACAGTGTAGAGGGAGCTTTACTCTGCATCTAACCCCGTGCTCTACCTGTCCTGGGTGTGTTTGATGGGGACAGTGCAGAGGGAGCTTTACTCTGCATCTAACCCCGTGCTCTACCTGTCCTGGGTGTGTTTGATGGGGGACAGTGTCGAGGGAGCTTTACTCTGTATCGAACCCCGTGCTGTATCTGTCCTGGGAGTGTTTGATGGGGGACAGTGTCGAGGGAGCTTTACTCTGCATCTCACCCCGTGCTGTATCTGGCCTGGGAGTGTTTGATGGGGACAGTGTAGAGGGAGCTTTACTCTGTATCTAACCCCGTGCTGTACCTGTCCTGGGAGTGTTTGATGGGGACAGTGTAGAGGGAGCTTTACTCTGTATCTAACCCCGTGCTGTACCTGTCCTGGGAGTGTTTGATGGGGACAGTGTAGAGGAAGCTTTACTCTGTATCTAACCCCGTGCTGTACCTGTCCTGGGAGTGTTTGATGGGGACAGTGTAGAGGAAGCTTTACTCTGCATCTAACCCCGTGCTGTACCTGTCCTGGGAGTGTTGATGGGGGACAGTGTCGAGGCAGCTTTACTCTGTATCTAACGCCGTGCTGTACCTGTCCTGGGAGTGTTTGATGGGGACAGTGTAGAGGGAGCTTTACTCTCCATCTAACCCCGTGCTGTATCTGTCCTGGGAGTGTTTGATGGGGGACAATGTAGAGGAAGCTTTACTCTGTATCTAACCCCATGCTGTACCTGTCCTGGGAGTGTTTGATGGGGACAGTGTAGAGGGAGCTTTACTCTGCATCTAACCCCGTGCTCTACCTGTCCTGGGTGTGTTTGATGGGGACAGTGCAGAGGGAGCTTTACTCTGCATATAACCCCGTGCTCTACCTGTCCTGGGTGTGTTTGATGGGGGACAGTGTCGAGGGAGCTTTACTCTGTATCGAACCCCGTGCTGTATCTGTCCTGGGAGTGTTTGATGGGGGACAGTGTCGAGGGAGCTTTACTCTGCATCTCACCCCGTGCTGTATCTGGCCTGGGAGTGTTTGATGGGGACAGTGTAGAGGGAGCTTTACTCTGTATCTAACCCCGTGCTGTACCTGTCCTGGGAGTGTTTGATGGGGACAGTGTATAGGGAGCTTTACTCTGTATCTCACCCCGTGCTGTACCTGTCCTGGGAGTGTTTGATGGGGACAGTGTAGAGGAAGCTTTACTCTGTATCTAACCCCGTGCTGTACCTGTCCTGGGAGTGTTTGATGGGGACAGTGTAGAGGAAGCTTTACTCTGCATCTAACCCCGTGCTGTACCTGTCCTGGGAGTGTTGATGGGGGACAGTGTCGAGGCAGCTTTACTCTGTATCTAACGCCGTGCTGTACCTGTCCTGGGAGTGTTTGATGGGGACAGTGTAGAGGGAGCTTTACTCTGCATCTAACCCCGTGCTGTATCTGTCCTGGGAGTGTTTGATGGGGGACAGTGTAGAGGAAGCTTTACTCTGCATCTAACCCCGTGCTGTACCTGTCCTGGGAGTGTTTGATGGGGACAGTGTAGAGGGAGCTTTACTCTGCATCTAACCCCGTGCTGTACCTGTCCTGGGAGTGTTTGATGGGGGACAGTGTAGAGGGAGCTTTACTCTGCATCTAACCCCGTGCTGTATCTGTCCTGGGAGTGTTTGATGGGGACAATGTAGAGGGAGCTTTACTCTGCATCTAACCCCGTGCTGTATCTGTCCTGGGAGTGTTTGATGGGGACAATGTAGAGGGAGCTTTACTCTGCATCTATCCCCGTGCTGTACCTGTCCTGGGAGTGTTTGATGGGGGACAGTGTAGAGGGAGCTTTACTCTGCATCTAACCCTGTGCTGTACCTGTCCTGGGAGTGTTTGATGGCGGACAGTGTAGAGGGAGCTTTACTCTGCATCTAACCCCGTGCTGTACCTGTCCTGGGAGTGTTTGATGGGGACAGTGGAGAGGAAGCTTTACTCTGTATCTAGCCCCGTGCTGTATCTGTCCAGGGAGTGTTTGATGGGGACAGTGTAGAGGGAGCTTTACTCTGCATCTAACCCCATGCTGTACCTGTCCTGGGAGTGATTGATGGGGACAGTTTAGAGGGAGCTTTACTCTGCATCTAACCCCGTGCTCTACCTGTCCTGGGTGTGTTTGATGGGGACAGTGTAGAGGGAGCTTTACTCTGCATCTAACCCCGTGCTCTACCTGTCCTGGGTGTGTTTGATGGGGGACAGTGTCGAGGGAGCTTGACTCTGTATCTAACCCCGTGCTGTATCTGTCCTGGGAGTGTTTGATGGGGGACAGTGTCGAGGGAGCTTTACTCTGCATCTAACCCCGTGCTGTATCTGTCCTGGGAGTGTTTGATGGGGACAGTGTAGAGGGAGCTTTACTCTGTATCTAACCCCGTGCTGTACCTGTCCTGGGAGTGTTTGATGGGGGACAGTGTAGAGGGAGCTTTACTCTGTATCTAACCCAGTGCTGTATCTGTCCTGGGAGTGTTTGATGGGGACAGTGTAGAGGGAGCTTTACTCTGTATCTAACCCCGTGCTGTACCTGTCCTGGGAGTGTTTGATGGGGGACAGTGTAGTGGGAGCTTTACTCTGTATCTAACCCCGTGCTGTACCTGTCCTGGGAGTGTTTGATGGGGGACAGTGTCGAGGCAGCTTTATTCTGTACCTAAACCCATGCTGTACCTGTCCTGGGAGTGTTTGATGGGGACAGTGTAGAGGGAGCTTTACTCTGTATGTAACCCCGTGCTGTACCTGTCCTGGGAGTGTTTGATGGGGACAGTGTAGAGGGAGGTTTACTCTGTATCTAACGCCGTGCTGTACCTGTCCTGGGAGTTTTTCATGGGGACAGTGTAGAGGGAGCTTTACTCTGTATCTAACCCCGTGCTGTACCTGTCCTGCGAGTGTTTGATGGGGACAGTGTAGAGGGAGCTTTACTCTATATCTAACCCCGTGCTGTACCTGTCCTGGGAGTGTTTGATGGGGACAGTGTAGAGGGAGGTTTAATCTGTATCTAACCCCGTGCTGTACCTGTCCTGGGAGTTTTTGATGGGGACAGAGTAGAGGGAGCTTTACTCTGTATCTAACCCCGTGCTGTACCTGTCCTGGGAGTGTTTGATGGGGACAGTGTAGAGGGAGCTTTACTCTGGATCTAACCCCGTGCTGCACCTGTCCGGGGAGTGTTTGATGGGGATAGTGTGGATGGAGCTTTACTTTGTACCTAAACGCGTGCTGTACCTCTCCTGGGAATGTTTGATGGGGACAGTGTAGATGGAGCTTTACTCTGCATCTAACCCCGTGCTGTCCCTGTCCTGGGAGTGTTTGATGGGGGACAGTGTAGAGGAAGCTTTACTGCATCTAACCCCGTGCTGTATCTGTCCTGGGAGTGTTTGATGGGGGACAGTGTAGAGGGAGCTTTACTCTGCATGAAACCCCGTGCTGTATCTGTCCAGGGAGTGTTTGATGGGGGACAGTGTAGAGGGAGCTTTACTCTGTATCTAACCCCGTGCTGTACCTGTCCAGGGTGTGTTTGATGGGGGACAATGTAGAGGGAGCTTTACTCTGTATCTAACCCCGTGCTGTACCTGTCCAGGGTGTGTTTGATGGGGGACAATGTAGAGGGAGCTTTACTCTGTATCTAACCCCGTGCTGTACTTGTCCAGGGTGTGTTTGATGGGGGACAATGTAGAGGGAGCTTTACTCTGCATCTAACCCCGTGCTGTACCTGTCCTGGGAGTGTTTGATGGGGGACAGTGTCGAGGGAGCTTTACTCTGCATCTAACCCCGTGCTGTATCTGTCCTGGGAGTGTTTGATGGGGACAGTGTAGAGGGAGCTTTACTCTGTATCTAACCCCGTGCTGTACCTGTCCTGGGAGTGATTGATGGGGACAGTGTAGAGGGAGCTTTACTCTGTATCTAACCCCGTGCTGTACCTGTCCTGGGAGTGTTTGATGGGGACAGTGTAGAGGAAGCTTTACTCTGTATCTAACCCCGTGCTGTACCTGTCCTGGGAGTGTTTGATGGGGACAGTGTAGAGGAAGCTTTACTCTGCATCTAACCCCGTGCTGTACCTGTCCTGGGAGTGTTTGATGGGGGACAGTGTCGAGGCAGCTTTACTCTGTATCTAACCCCGTGCTGTACCTGTCCTGGGAGTGTTTGATGGGGACAGTGTAGAGGGAGCTTTACTCTGCATCTAACCCCGTGCTGTATCTGTCCTGGGAGTGTTTGATGGGGGACAATGTAGAGGAAGCTTTACTCTGCATCTAACCCCGTGCTGCACCTGTCCTGGGAGTGTTTGATGGGGGACAGAGTAGAGGAAGCTTTACTCTGTATCTAACCCCGTGCTGTATCTGTCCTGGGAGTGTTTGATGGGGGACAGTGTAGAGGAAGCTTTACTCTGCATCTAACCCCGTGCTGTACCTGTCCTGGGAGTGTTTGATGGGGACAGTGTAGAGGGAGCTTTACTCTGCATCTAACCCCGTGCTGTACCTGTCCTGGGAGTGTTTGATGGGGGACAGTGTAGAGGGAGCTTTACTCTGCATCTAACCCCGTGCTGTATCGGTCCTGGGAGTGTTTGATGGGGACAATGTAGAGGGAGCTTTACTCTGCATCTAACCCCGTGCTGTATCTGTCCTGGGAGTGTTTGATGGGGACAATGTAGAGGGAGCTTTACTCTGCATCTATCCCCGTGCTGTACCTGTCCTGGGAGTGTTTGATGGGGACAGTGTAGAGGGAGCTTTACTCTGCATCTAACCCCGTGCTGTATCTGTCCTGGGAGTGTTTGATGGGGGACAATGTAGAGGAAGCTTTACTCTGCATCTAACCCCGTGCTGTACCTGTCCTGGGAGTGTTTGATGGGGGACAGTGTAGAGGGAGCTTTACTCTGTATCTAACCCCGTGCTGTACCTGTCCAGGGTGTGTTTGATGGGGGACAATGTAGAGGGAGCTTTACTCTGCAACTAACCCCGTGCTGCACCTGTCCTGGGAGTGTTTGATGGGGACAGTGTAGAGGGAGCTTTACTCTGTATCTAACCCCGTGCTGTATCTGTCCTGGGCGTGTTTGATGGGGACAGTGTCGAGGAAGCTTTACTCTGCATCTAACCCCGTGCTGTACCTGTCCTGGGAGTGTTTGATGGGGGACAGTGTAGAGGGAGTTTTACTCTGTATCTAACCCCGTGCTGTATCTGTCCTGGGAGTGTTTGATGGGGGACAGTGTAGAGGAAGCTTTACTCTGCATCCAACCCCGTGCTGTACCTGTCCTGGGAGTGTTTGATGGGGACAGTGTAGAGGGAGCTTTACTCTGCATCTAACCCCGTGCTGTACCTGTCCTGGGAGTGTTTGATGGGGGACAGTGTAGAGGAAGCTTTACTGCATCTAACCCCGTGCTGTACCTGTCCTGGGATTGTTTGATGGGGGATAGTGTAGAGGGAGCTTTACTCTTCATCAAACCCCGTGCTGTATCTGTCCAGGGAGTGTATGATGGGGGACAGTGTAGAGGGAGCTTTACTCTGTATCTAACCCCGTGCTGTACCTGTCCAGGGTGTGTTTGATGGGGGACAATGTAGAGGGTGCTTTACTCTGTATCTAACCCCGTGCTGTACCTGTCCAGGGTGTGTTTGATGGGGGACAATGTAGAGGGAGCTTTACTCTGTATCTAACCCCGTGCTGTACTTGTCCAGGGTGTGCTTGATGGGGGACAATGTAGAGGGAGCTTTACTCTGCATCTAACCCCGTGCTGTACCTGTCCTGGGAGTGTTTGATGGGGGACAGTGTAGAGGGAGCTTTACTCTGTATCTAACCCCGTGCTGTACCTGTCCAGGGTGTGTTTGATGGGGGACAATGGAGAGGGAGCTTTAGTCTGCATCTAACCCCGTGCTGTACCTGTCCTGGGAGTGTTTGATGGGGACAGTGTAGAGGGAGCTTTACTCTGTATCGAACCCCGTGCTGTATCTGTCCTGGGAGTGTTTGATGGGGACAGTGTTGAGGAAGCTTTCCTCTGCATCTAACCCCGTGCTGTACCTGTCCTGGGAGTGTTTGATGGGGGACAGTGTAGAGGGAGCTTTACTCTGTATCTAACCCCGTGCTGTACCTGTCCTGGGAGTGTTTGATGGGGACAGTTTAGAGGACGCTTTACTCTGTATCTAACCCCGTGCTGTATCTGTCCAGGGAGTGTTTGATGGGGACAGTGTAGAGGGAGCTTTACTCTGCATCTAACCCCATGCTGTACCTGTCCTGGGAGTGTTTGATGGGGACAGTGTAGAGGGAGCTTTACTCTGCATCTAACCCCGTGCTCTACCTGTCCTGGGTGTGTTTGATGGGGACAGTGCAGAGGGAGCTTTACTCTGCATCTAACCCCGTGCTCTACCTGTCCTGGGTGTGTTTGATGGGGGACAGTGTCGAGGGAGCTTTACTCTGTATCGAACCCCGTGCTGTATCTGTCCTGGGAGTGTTTGATGTGGGACAGTGTCGAGGGAGCTTTACTCTGCATCTCACCCCGTGCTGTATCTGTCCTGGGAGTGTTTGATGGGGACAGTGTAGAGGGAGCTTTACTCTGTATCTAACCCCGTGCTGTACCTGTCCTGGGAGTGTTTGATGGGGACAGTGCAGAGGGAGCTTTACTCTGTATCTAACCCCGTGCTGTACCTGTCCTGGGAGTGTTTGATGGGGACAGTGTAGAGGAAGCTTTACTCTGTATCTAACCCCGTGCTGTACCTGTCCTGGGAGTGTTTGATGGGGACAGTATAGAGG